>NC_058084.1:327281345-327581345 GCF_014858855.1 Bufo gargarizans
CTGGCTGTGAACAGAGCTGGAACTGAGGACATGTGGAAAGTTTGGCAGGAAAGCCGACTGGAATCTACCATGGACTGAAAAGAACCCAGGGTAAAAATACCTTTATTTTTGAACGGACTGTTCTTATTGATTATGCTGTACTGAACTAAGCGGACTTTAAGTTGGGTTTGTTTGGACCTTGGCTGCTGGAAGCTGTACCTATTTTCGTTTTGGAAAATAAACATCTGTCTTCTTTAACCCTGGGCTGGCTCATGACCCTGGTTTATTGGAGTGATCTTCCCCATTATACAATATATATATATATATATATATATTATATATATATACACACACACACACACACACAGAGACACGCAAGCTTGAAAATTTAAAAAGCAGAAACCAAAAGATGAAGATAATAAAAGGATAAAGCTGTCACGCAATCACCTCCAACGCATCAATGGTATATATTTAGAACAATTGCTTAAAACTGTGCCATTAAATGTTTCAGTCTTTAAATAAGCGCTTCATTGGTATTTCACCGAATGTGTGCTTTGATCATACTGTTAGGAGAGGCAATCCATCACAGTGTTTGCTGGTGATTCATTTTGAGATTATGTCCAGCAGTATTCTTTGTGATTAGTATCAGATATAAGTACATACAGATTTATAGCATAGCAACTAAAGTACTCAAGCTTCTTGAAATGCCTAGAATAGGCTACATAGTCTAACACACTAAGTGTTACTAACAGCTACCAAGTAAACAGGGGTTATTTATCATCTCCTTTGCAAGTGTGACTTTATTAACCCCTTAAGGCCCTATTTCACCTTAACCCTTTCATGACCAAGGGTCATTGATGCCCCAGTGTCCAGGTCAAAATTTACAAATCTGACATGCGTCACTTTATGTGGTAATAGCTTTGGAACACTTTTACTTATCCACGCCATTCTGAGATTGTTTTCTCGTGACACATTGTACTTCATGATAGTCATATATTTGAGTCAATATATTTCACCTTTATTTATGAAAAAATCCCAAATTTACCAAAAATTAGGAAAAATTCACAATTTTCCAAATTTCAATTTCTCTGCGTCTAAAACAGAAAGTGATACCTAATAAAATATTTATTACTTAACATTCCCCATATGTCTACTTTATGTTGGCATCATTTTGGAAATGTCATTTTATTTTTTTAGGGCGTTAGAAGACTTAGAAGTTTAGAAGCAATTCTTACAATTTTTAAGAAAATTTCCAAAACCCACTTTTTAAGGACCAGTTCAGGTCTGAAGTCACTTTGTGGGGCTTACATAGTGGAAACCCCCATAAATGACCCCATTGTAGAAACTACACCCCTCAAGTTACTCAAAACTGATTTTACAAACTTTGTTAACCCTTTAGGCGTTCCACAAGAATTAAAGGGAAAATGGAGATGAAATTTAAAAATTTCACTTTTTTGGCAGATTTTCCATTTTATATATTTTTTTTCTTTAACACATTGAGAGTTAACAGCCAAACAAAACTCAATATTTATTACCCTGATTCCGCGGTTTACAGAAACACCCCACATGTGGTCGTAAACTGCTGTACGGGCACACGGCAGGGCGAAGAAGGAAAGGAATGCCATACGGTTTTTGGAAGGCAGATTGTGCTGGATTGGTTTTCTGAACGCCATATGTTTTTTATTTTTCTGCCGATCGTCTTGTGCAGGGGCTCGTTTTTTGCAGAAAGTGTTGAGGTTTTTATTGGTACCATTTTTGGGTACATAGGATTTTTTGATCATTCATTATTACACTTTATAGGGCAAGGTGACCCAAAAATTGGCTGTTTTGGAACAGTTTTCATTTATTTATTTTTACAGAGTTCATCTGAGGAGTTAGGTCATGTGATAGTTTTATAGAGAAGATCGTTACGGACGTGGCAATACCTAATATGTATACTTTTTCTTATTTATTTAAGTTTTACACAATAATAGTATTTCTGAAACCAAAAAATGATGTTTTAGTGTCTCTATAGTCTGAGAGCCATAGCTTTTTTATTTTTTGGGCGATTGTCTTAAATAGGGTATCATTTTTTGCGGGACGAAGTGACGGTTTGATTGGTACTATTTTGGGGGTCATAAGCCTTTTTGATCGCTTGCTGTTGCACTTTTTGTGATGTAAGGTGACAAAAATAGCTTTTTTGGCACTGTTTTTTTATTTTATTTTTATGGTGTTTATCGGACGGGGTCCATCACGTGATATATTTATAGAGACGGTCGTTACGGACGCGGTGACACCTAATATGTGTATTTTATTTTATTTTTCATTTTTTTATAGGAAAAGGCAGTCTTTTTTTTTATTTACATTTTATTATTATTGATTTATTTTTACTTTTATTATTTTCACTTTTTTTTTATCAGTTCCCTCTTGGATCTTGAAGATCCAGTGGGGCTGATAGTTGTACTATACTTTGCAATGCTCTTGCATTGCAAAGTATAATACTTCCAGACTGCCTGTAGGTGGCAGCACTGGACACCTTTGCCATGGCAACCGGACGCTTTTGCAAAGCGTCCGGTTGCCATGGCAACCATCGGGCGCTGCGATCACAGCGCTGCAGCCCCGATGGTGGAGAGAGGGAGCCCCCTCCCTCTGTTAACCCGATGGATGCCGCAACCGCAGCATCTATCGGGTTACAGGAGAGTGTCAGCATAGAGCTGACACTCTGCTGATGGCGGCGGCTCAGGAATGGAGCCGCCGCCATCACACACACAGAATGGGGAATCGGGGGGTAGGGACAATATTGAGGGAGGCTGGGGCAGGAGGGGCGGCCAGAAAATTAATGCAGGGGGCGGGGAGGGGGCGGACCGCATGCCAATCAGGGCAGGAGGAAGCACATGAGCGCCGGCTGGGAACAGATCAGCGAGGCACAGATCGGGGTAGGGGGGGGACCACAGAGGGGCACCAAAGGCTTGGAGGATCGGGGGGCATGAGGAACACTATCGGCTTTCAGGCTCTGATCTGCAGAGCGCAGATCAGAGCATGAACCGGCATTTTTTCACTGCCGCGATCCGATTGGTTAGTCTGCACAGACTAACCAATCGGATCGATTGCCGGCAAGGGGCCACTCTGATTGGTCCCTTGCCGGCATTACTGCACTGTATGCTGTCCGTGACAGCATACAGGGCAGGGGCAGAAGCTTTAATCCAAGCGCTTTGCAGCGCTTGGATTAAAGAGCTGCCAGAACGTTTATATACGTGGTAGCTGCACGGGGTATGTGCAGCTATCACGTATATATACAGATTGCGGTCGTGAAAGGGTTAAGGACTTGGCCATTTTTTGCAAATCTGACCAGTGTCACTTTAGTGCTGATAACTTTAAAAACGCTTTTGCTTACCCAGGCCGTTCTGAGATAGTTTTTTAGTCACATATTGTACTTCATGACACTGCTAAAATTGGGTCAAAAAGTAAATTTTTTTGCATAAAAAATACAAAATTTACCAAAAATTTGGAAAAACTTGCAAATTTCCAAGTTTCAATTTCTCTACTTCTATAATACATAGTAATACCTCCAAAAATAGTTATTACTTTACATTCCCCATATGCCTACTTCATGTTGGATCATTTTGGGATTTATATTACATTTTTTGGGGATGTTACAAGGCTTAGAAGTTTAGAAGCAAATCTTGAAATTTTTCAGAAATTTTCAAAAACCCAATTTTTAGGGACCAGTTCAGGTCTGAAGTCACTTTGCGAGGCTTACATAATAGAAACCACCCAAAAAATGACCCCATTCTATAAACTACACCCCTCAAGGTATTCAAAACTGGTATTTTTTCCAGTTACAAAGCAAGGGTTAACAGCCAACCAAACTCATATTTATGGCCCTAATTCTGTAAGTTTACAAAATCACCCCATATGTGGTCGTAAACTACTGTACGGGCACATGGCAGGGCGCAGAAGGAAAGGAATGCCAGTTTTTGGAAGGCACATTTTGCTGGACTGTTTTTTTGGACACCATGTCACATTTGAAGCCCCCCTGATGCACCCTAGAGTAGATACTCCATAAAGTGACCCCATCTAAGAAACTACACCCCTCAAGGTATTAAAACTGATTTTTACAAACGTCATTACCCTTTAGGTGTTCCACAATAATTAATGGAAAATAGAGATACAATTTAAAAATTTTACTTTTTTGGCAGATTTTCCATTTTAATAATTTTATTCCAGTTACAAAGCAAGGGTTAACAGCCAAATTAAACTCAATATTTATGGCCCTGATTCTGTAGTTTACAGAAACACCCCATATCTGGTCGTAAACTACTGTACGGGCACACGGCAGGGCGCAGAAGGTAAGGAATGATATACGGTTTTTGGAAGGCAGATTTTGCTGGACTGTTTTTTTTACACCATGTCCCATTTGAAGCCCCCCTGATGCACCCCTAGAGTAGAAACTCAAAAAAAATGGCCCCATTTTAGAAACTACGGGATAGGGGTGGCAGTATTGTTGGTACTAGTTTAGGGTACATATGATTTTTGTTTGCTCTATATTACACTTTTTGTGAGGAAAGATAACAAGAAATAGCTGTTTTGGCACAGTTTTTATTTTTTGTTATTTACAACATTCATCTGAAAGTTTAGATCATGTGATATTTTATAGACCAGGTTGTCACGGATGCGGCGATACCTAATGTATACTTTTTTATTTATGTAAGTTTTACACAATGATTTCTTTTTTGAAGCAAAAAAAAATCATGTTTAGTGTTTCCACAGTCTGAGAGCCATATTTTTTTCAGTTTTTTGGGCGATTACCTTGGGTAGGTTATGATTTTTGCGGGATGAGACGGTTTTATTGGAACTTTTTTGGGGTGTGCGTGACTTTTTGATCGCTTGCTATTACACTTTTTGTGATGTAAGGTGACAAAAAATGGTTTATTTAGCACAATTTTTATTTTAGATTTTTTACGGTGTTCATCTGAGAGGTTAGGTCATGTGATATTTTTATAGAGCCGGTCGATACAGTCGTGGCGATACCTAATATGTATCCTTTTTTTATTTATGTAAGTTTTACACAATAATATCATTTTTGAAACAAAATAAAATAAAATAATGTTTTTCAGTTTTTGGGCGATTATCTTAGGTAGGGGCTCATTTTTTCCGGGATGAGATGACGGTTTGATTGGCACTATTTTGGGGTGCATATGACTTTTGATCGCTTGCTATTACACTTTTTGTGATGTAAGGTGACAAAAAATTGTTTATTTAGCAGAGTTTTAATTTTTTATTTTTTACGGTGTTCATCTGATGGGTTAGATCATGTGATATTTTATAGAGCCGGTCGATACGAATGCGGTGATACCAAATATGTATACTTTTTTAAATTTATGTAAGTTTTACACAATACAGCTTTTTTAAAAGAAAAAAAATGATGTTTTAGTGTCTCCCTATTCTGAGCCATAGCTTTTTTATTTTTTGGGCGATTGTCTCAGGTAGGGGCTCATTTTTTGCGGGATGAGGTAGCGGTTAGATTGGTACTATTTTGGTGGGCAAACGCCTTTTTGATCGCTTGCTGTTGTACTTTTTGTGATGTAGTTGACAAAAAAATGGTTTATTTAGCACAGTTTTTTATTTTTATGGTGTTTATCTGAGGGGTTAGGTCATGTGTATGTTTATAGAGCCGGTCGATACGGACACGGCGATACCTAATATTTATACACTTATTTTTTACCAATTTTTTTAACTTTATTTGGGGAAAATGAAGTTTTTGTTTATTTTACTTTAAATTTATTTTAACTTTAAATTTTTCTGGGGGAAAACTTTCTTAAACTGTTTTTTTCACTTTATTTTTTGTCCCACTTTGGGACTTGAACTTTTGGGTGTCTAATCCTTTACAATGCATTCCAATACTTCTGTATTGGAATGCATTGGCTGTGGGGGGGACCCGATGCCTTCCATGCCATCGGGTCCCCCCCACAGCCCCATGGGGACCCGATGACACCGCCGCCTACCGCCGCCCGCACAATAAAAAGCCGCAAACCGCAGGTCACGGGACCCCCCCGCGCATTTAGCTGTGGTGCCTGCTCAATGATTTGAGCAGGCACTGTGTTCCGATCACCGCCCGCCGGGCGGCGGTGATCGGAACTATAGTTGACGTACCGGTACGTCATGGGTCCTTAAGGACTCGGGAAACATGTCGTATCGTTACGTCATGCGTCCCTAAAGAGTTTAAAAAAATTGTCGCATCCCCAACTTTTCACCATCCTTGCCACTTTTGTGAAAAAGGAGCGTGGCAAGAGCAGGGAAGGGGGTCAGCCTCCCCAACAAACTTATCTTCATTTATGCCATTTTTTTTTTTTGCATAAATGAAGTGAAAAATCTACGGCAGCTCTGAGCTGTTGTAGACTTCTGGTTAGGCGGTCTGACAGCAGGAAGATATGCCTGATTTATGACAAGGTGTGCAGAAAGCACCAGTCTTGATAAATTTAGTCTATAAATATATGAAGTACACAATACAGTACTTAAAATTGTATAGGGGAAATCAAGTCAAAATCATCTTGTGATAATCCATAGATACAATCAAAGGCTTTTGATTTTGGTGCTACCAATGGAGTTTTGAAAATCTGACTATGCAAACAACTATTTTCACCAAAACATTCTCCACAGACACCATTTTCAGTGGTGGTCTGAGATCACAGATTTCACCATTGTGATCTTCTAACATGAATTTATGACGTAGGAGGAATGGGAAATTGTGTGTGATGTGCATAGGCAGGGGAATCACAGGACTCAGTCCCTTTTTTCTCTAAAGTTATTATAGACCTGAGAATTATGGACATTTCTAGCAATAATTGCCTGGGGAAAGCAACAAAAACAATAAAATTATATTTATTTACTTTCTAATTATTAACCCTTTCATGACCAAGGGTCATTGATGCCCCAATGTCCAGGTCAAAATTTACAAATCTGACATGCGTCACTTTATGTGGTAATAGCTTTGGAACACTTTTACTTATCCACGCCATTCTGAGATTGTTTTCTCGTGACACATTGTACTTCATGATAATCATATATTTGAGTCAATATATTTCACCTTTATTTATGAAAAAATCCCAAATTTACCAAAAATTAGGAAAAATTCACAATTTTCCAAATTTCAATTTCTCTGCGTCTAAAACAGAAAGTGATACCTAATAAAATATTTATTACTTAACATTCCCCATATGTCTACTTTATGTTGGCATCATTTTGGAAATGTCATTTTATTTTTTTAGGGCGTTAGAAGACTTAGAAGTTTAGAAGCAATTCTTACAATTTTTAAGAAAATTTCCAAAACCCACTTTTTAAGGACTAGTTCAGGTCTGAAGTCACTTTGTGGGGCTTACATAGTGGAAACCCCCATAAATGACCCCATTGTAGAAACTACACCCCTCAAGTTACTCAAAACTGATTTTACAAACTTTGTTAACCCTTTAGGCGTTCCACAAGAATTAAGGGAAAATGGAGATGAAATTTAAAAATTTCACTTTTTTGGCAGATTTTCCATTTTATATATTTTTTTTCTTTAACACATTGAGAGTTAACAGCCAAACAAAACTCAATATTTATTACCCTGATTCCGCGGTTTACAGAAACACCCCACATGTGGTCGTAAACTGCTGTATGGGCACACGGCAGGGCGAAGAAGGAAAGGAATGCCATACGGTTTTTGGTAGGCAGATTGTGCTGGATTGGTTTTCTGAACGCCATATGTTTTTTATTTTTCTGCCGATCGTCTTGTGCAGGGGCTCGTTTTTTGCAGAAAGTGTTGAGGTTTTTATTGGTACCATTTTTGGGTACATAGGATTTTTTGATCATTCATTATTACACTTTATAGGGCAAGGTGACCCAAAAATTGGCTGTTTTGGAACAGTTTTCATTTATTTATTTTTACAGAGTTCATCTGAGGAGTTAGGTCATGTGATTGTTTTATAGAGAAGATCGTTACGGACGTGGCAATACCTAATATGTATACTTTTTCTTATTTATTTAAGTTTTACACAATAATAGTATTTCTGAAACCAAAAAAATGATGTTTTAGTGTCTCTATAGTCTGAGAGCCATAGCTTTTTTATTTTTTGGGCGATTGTCTTAAATAGGGTATCATTTTTTGCGGGACGAAGTGACGGTTTGATTGGTACTATTTTGGGGGTCATAAGCCTTTTTGATCGCTTGCTGTTGCTCTTTTTGTGATGTAAGGTGACAAAAATAGCTTTTTTGGCACTGTTTTTTTTATTTTATTTTTATGGTGTTTATCGGACGGGGTCCATCACGTGATATATTTATAGAGACGGTCGTTACGGACGCGGTGACACCTAATATGTGTATTTTATTTTATTTTTTCATTTTTTTATAGGAAAAGGCAGTCTTTTTTTTTATTTACATTTTAATTTATTTATTGATTTATTTTTACTTTTATTATTTTCACTTTTTTTTTTATCAGTTCCCTCTTGGATCTTGAAGATCCAGTGGGGCTGATAGTTGTACTATACTTTGCAATGCTCTTGCATTGCAAAGTGTAATACTTCCAGACTGCCTGTAGGTGGCAGCACTGGACACCTTTGCCATGGCAACCGGACGCTTTTGCAAAGCGTCCGGTTGCCATGGCAACCATCGGGCGCTGCGATCACAGCGCTGCAGCCCCGATGGTGGAGAGAGGGAGCCCCCTCCCTCTGTTAACCCGATGGATGCCGCAACCGCAGCATCTATCGGGTTACAGGAGAGTGTCAGCATAGAGCTGACACTCTGCTGATGGCGGCGGCTCAGGAATGGAGCCGCCGCCATCACACACACAGAATGGGGAATCGGGGGGTAGGGACAATATTGAGGGAGGCTGGGGCAGGAGGGGCGGCCAGAAAATTAATGCAGGGGGCGGGGAGGGGGCGGACCGCATGCCAATCAGGGCAGGAGGAAGCACATGAGCGCCGGCTGGGAACAGATCAGCGAGGCACAGATCGGGGTAGGGGGGGACCACAGAGGGGCACCAAAGGCTTGGAGGATCGGGGGGCATGAGGAACACTATCGGCTTTCAGGCTCTGATCTGCAGAGCGCAGATCAGAGCCTGAAACCGGCATTTTTTCACTGCCGCGATCCGATTGGTTAGTCTGCACAGACTAACCAATCGGATCGATTGCCGGCAAGGGGCCACTCTGATTGGTCCCTTGCCGGCATTACTGCACTGTATGCTGTCCGTGACAGCATACAGGGCAGGGGCAGAAGCTTTAATCCAAGCGCTTTGCAGCGCTTGGATTAAAGAGCTGCCAGAACGTTTATATACGTGGTAGCTGCACGGGGTATGTGCAGCTATCACGTATATATACAGATTGCGGTCGTGAAAGGGTTAAGGACTTGGCCATTTTTTGCAAATCTGACCAGTGTCACTTTAAGTGCTGATAACTTTAAAACGCTTTTGCTTACCCAGGCCGTTCTGAGATAGTTTTTTAGTCACATATTGTACTTCATGACACTGCTAAAATTGGGTCAAAAAAGTAAATTTTTTTGCATAAAAAATACAAAATTTACCAAAAATTTGGAAAAACTTGCAAATTTCCAAGTTTCAATTTCTCTACTTCTATAATACATAGTAATACCTCCAAAAATAGTTATTACTTTACATTCCCCATATGCCTACTTCATGTTTGGATCATTTTGGGATTTATATTACATTTTTTGGGGATGTTACAAGGCTTAGAAGTTTAGAAGCAAATCTTGAAATTTTTCAGAAATTTTCAAAAACCCAATTTTTAGGGACCAGTTCAGGTCTGAAGTCACTTTGCGAGGCTTACATAATAGAAACCACCCAAAAATGACCCCATTCTATAAACTACACCCCTCAAGGTATTCAAAACTGGTATTTTTTCCAGTTACAAAGCAAGGGTTAACAGCCAAACCAAACTCAATATTTATGGCCCTAATTCTGTAGTTTACAAAATCACCCCATATGTGGTCGTAAACTACTGTACGGGCACATGGCAGGGCGCAGAAGGAAAGGAATGCCAGTTTTTGGAAGGCACATTTTGCTGGACTGTTTTTTTGGACACCATGTCACATTTGAAGCCCCCCTGATGCACCCCTAGAGTAGATACTCCATAAAAGTGACCCCATCTAAGAAACTACACCCCTCAAGGTATTAAAACTGATTTTTACAAACGTCATTAACCCTTTAGGTGTTCCACAATAATTAATGGAAAATAGAGATACAATTTAAAAATTTTACTTTTTTGGCAGATTTTCCATTTTAATAATTTTATTCCAGTTACAAAGCAAGGGTTAACAGCCAAATTAAACTCAATATTTATGGCCCTGATTCTGTAGTTTACAGAAACACCCCATATCTGGTCGTAAACTACTGTACGGGCACACGGCAGGGCGCAGAAGGTAAGGAATGATATACGGTTTTTGGAAGGCAGATTTTGCTGGACTGTTTTTTTTACACCATGTCCCATTTGAAGCCCCCCTGATGCACCCCTAGAGTAGAAACTCAAAAAAATGGCCCCATTTTAGAAACTACGGGATAGGGTGGCAGTATTGTTGGTACTAGTTTAGGGTACATATGATTTTTGTTTGCTCTATATTACACTTTTTGTGAGGAAAGATAACAAGAAATAGCTGTTTTGGCACAGTTTTTATTTTTTGTTATTTACAACATTCATCTGAAAGTTTAGATCATGTGATATTTTTATAGACCAGGTTGTCACGGATGCGGCGATACCTAATGTATACTTTTTTATTTATGTAAGTTTTACACAATGATTTCTTTTTTGAAGCAAAAAAAAATCATGTTTTAGTGTTTCCACAGTCTGAGAGCCATATTTTTTTCAGTTTTTGGGCGATTACCTTGGGTAGGTTATGATTTTTGCGGGATGAGACGGTTTTATTGGAACTTTTTTGGGGTGTGCGTGACTTTTTGATCGCTTGCTATTACACTTTTTGTGATGTAAGGTGACAAAAAATGGTTTATTTAGCACAATTTTTATTTTAGATTTTTTACGGTGTTCATCTGAGAGGTTAGGTCATGTGATATTTTTATAGAGCCGGTCGATACAGTCGTGGCGATACCTAATATGTATCCTTTTTTTATTTATGTAAGTTTTACACAATAATATCATTTTTGAAACAAAATAAAATAAAATAATGTTTTTTCAGTTTTTGGGCGATTATCTTAGGTAGGGGCTCATTTTTTCCGGGATGAGATGACGGTTTGATTGGCACTATTTTGGGGTGCATATGACTTTTTGATCGCTTGCTATTACACTTTTTGTGATGTAAGGTGACAAAAAATTGTTTATTTAGCAGAGTTTTAATTTTTTATTTTTTACGGTGTTCATCTGATGGGTTAGATCATGTGATATTTTTATAGAGCCGGTCGATACGAATGCGGTGATACCAAATATGTATACTTTTTTTAAATTTATGTAAGTTTTACACAATAACAGCTTTTTTAAAAGAAAAAAAATGATGTTTTAGTGTCTCCCTATTCTGAGCCATAGCTTTTTTATTTTTTGGGCGATTGTCTCAGGTAGGGGCTCATTTTTTGCGGGATGAGGTAGCGGTTAGATTGGTACTATTTTGGTGGGCAAACGCCTTTTTGATCGCTTGCTGTTGTACTTTTTGTGATGTAAGTTGACAAAAAAATGGTTTATTTAGCACAGTTTTTTATTTTTTACGGTGTTTATCTGAGGGGTTAGGTCATGTGTATGTTTATAGAGCCGGTCGATACGGACACGGCGATACCTAATATTTATACACTTATTTTTTACCAATTTTTTTAACTTTATTTGGGGAAAATGAAGTTTTTGTTTATTTTTACTTTAAATTTATTTTAACTTTAAATTTTTCTGGGGGAAAACTTTCTTAAACTGTTTTTTTCACTTTATTTTTTGTCCCACTTTGGGACTTGAACTTTTGGGTGTCTAATCCTTTACAATGCATTCCAATACTTCTGTATTGGAATGCATTGGCTGTGGGGGGGACCCGATGCCTTCCATGCCATCGGGTCCCCCCCACAGCCCCATGGGGACCCGATGACACCGCCGCCTACCGCCGCCCGCACAATAAAAAGCCGCAAACCGCAGGTCACGGGACCCCCCCGCGCATTTAGCTGTGGTGCCTGCTCAATGATTTGAGCAGGCACTGTGTTCCGATCACCGCCCGCCGGGCGGCGGTGATCGGAACTATAGTTGACGTACCGGTACGTCATGGGTCCTTAAGGACTCGGGAAACATGTCGTATCGTTACGTCATGCGTCCCTAAAGAGTTTAAAAAAATTGTCGCATCCCCAACTTTTTCACCATCCTTGCCACTTTTGTGAAAAAGGAGCGTGGCAAGAGCAGGGAAGGGGGTCAGCCTCCCCAACAAACTTATCTTCATTTATGCCATTTTTTTTTTGCATAAATGAAGTGAAAAATCTACGGCAGCTCTGAGCTGTTGTAGACTTCTGGTTAGGCGGTCTGACAGCAGGAAGATATGCCTGATTTATGACAAGGTGTGCAGAAAGCACCAGTCTTGATAAATTTAGTCTATAAATAAATGAAGTACACAATACAGTACTTAAAATTGTATAGGGGAAATCAAGTCAAAATCATCTTGTGATAATCCATAGATACAATCAAAGGCTTTTGATTTTGGTGCTACCAATGGAGTTTTGAAAATCTGACTATGCAAACAACTATTTTCACCAAAACATTCTCCACAGACACCATTTTCAGTGGTGGTCTGAGATCACAGATTTCACCATTGTGATCTTCTAACATGAATTTATGACGTAGGAGGAATGGGAAATTGTGTGTGATGTGCATAGGCAGGGGAATCACAGGACTCAGTCCCTTTTTTCTCTAAAGTTATTATAGACCTGAGAATTATGGACATTTCTAGCAATAATTGCCTGGGGAAAGCAACAAAAACAATAAAATTATATTTATTTACTTTCTAATTATTAACCCTTTCATGACCAAGGGTCATTGATGCCCCAATGTCCAGGTCAAAATTTACAAATCTGACATGCGTCACTTTATGTGGTAATAGCTTTGGAACACTTTTACTTATCCACGCCATTCTGAGATTGTTTTCTCGTGACACATTGTACTTCATGATAATCATATATTTGAGTCAATATATTTCACCTTTATTTATGAAAAAATCCCAAATTTACCAAAAATTAGGAAAAATTCACAATTTTCCAAATTTCAATTTCTCTGCGTCTAAAACAGAAAGTGATACCTAATAAAATATTTATTACTTAACATTCCCCATATGTCTACTTTATGTTGGCATCATTTTGGAAATGTCATTTTATTTTTTTAGGGCGTTAGAAGACTTAGAAGTTTAGAAGCAATTCTTACAATTTTTAAGAAAATTTCCAAAACCCACTTTTTAAGGACTAGTTCAGGTCTGAAGTCACTTTGTGGGGCTTACATAGTGGAAACCCCCATAAATGACCCCATTGTAGAAACTACACCCCTCAAGTTACTCAAAACTGATTTTACAAACTTTGTTAACCCTTTAGGCGTTCCACAAGAATTAAGGGAAAATGGAGATGAAATTTAAAAATTTCACTTTTTTGGCAGATTTTCCATTTTATATATTTTTTTTCTTTAACACATTGAGAGTTAACAGCCAAACAAAACTCAATATTTATTACCCTGATTCCGCGGTTTACAGAAACACCCCACATGTGGTCGTAAACTGCTGTATGGGCACACGGCAGGGCGAAGAAGGAAAGGAATGCCATACGGTTTTTGGTAGGCAGATTGTGCTGGATTGGTTTTCTGAACGCCATATGTTTTTTATTTTTCTGCCGATCGTCTTGTGCAGGGGCTCGTTTTTTGCAGAAAGTGTTGAGGTTTTTATTGGTACCATTTTTGGGTACATAGGATTTTTTGATCATTCATTATTACACTTTATAGGGCAAGGTGACCCAAAAATTGGCTGTTTTGGAACAGTTTTCATTTATTTATTTTTACAGAGTTCATCTGAGGAGTTAGGTCATGTGATTGTTTTATAGAGAAGATCGTTACGGACGTGGCAATACCTAATATGTATACTTTTTCTTATTTATTTAAGTTTTACACAATAATAGTATTTCTGAAACCAAAAAAATGATGTTTTAGTGTCTCTATAGTCTGAGAGCCATAGCTTTTTTATTTTTTGGGCGATTGTCTTAAATAGGGTATCATTTTTTGCGGGACGAAGTGACGGTTTGATTGGTACTATTTTGGGGGTCATAAGCCTTTTTGATCGCTTGCTGTTGCTCTTTTTGTGATGTAAGGTGACAAAAATAGCTTTTTTGGCACTGTTTTTTTTATTTTATTTTTATGGTGTTTATCGGACGGGGTCCATCACGTGATATATTTATAGAGACGGTCGTTACGGACGCGGTGACACCTAATATGTGTATTTTATTTTATTTTTTCATTTTTTTATAGGAAAAGGCAGTCTTTTTTTATTTATTTACATTTTAATTTATTTATTGATTTATTTTTACTTTTATTATTTTCACTTTTTTTTTTATCAGTTCCCTCTTGGATCTTGAAGATCCAGTGGGGCTGATAGTTGTACTATACTTTGCAATGCTCTTGCATTGCAAAGTGTAATACTTCCAGACTGCCTGTAGGTGGCAGCACTGGACACCTTTGCCATGGCAACCGGACGCTTTTGCAAAGCGTCCGGTTGCCATGGCAACCATCGGGCGCTGCGATCACAGCGCTGCAGCCCCGATGGTGGAGAGAGGGAGCCCCCTCCCTCTGTTAACCCGATGGATGCCGCAACCGCAGCATCTATCGGGTTACAGGAGAGTGTCAGCATAGAGCTGACACTCTGCTGATGGCGGCGGCTCAGGAATGGAGCCGCCGCCATCACACACACAGAATGGGGAATCGGGGGGTAGGGACAATATTGAGGGAGGCTGGGGCAGGAGGGGCGGCCAGAAAATTAATGCAGGGGGCGGGGAGGGGGCGGACCGCATGCCAATCAGGGCAGGAGGAAGCACATGAGCGCCGGCTGGGAACAGATCAGCGAGGCACAGATCGGGGTAGGGGGGGACCACAGAGGGGCACCAAAGGCTTGGAGGATCGGGGGGCATGAGGAACACTATCGGCTTTCAGGCTCTGATCTGCAGAGCGCAGATCAGAGCCTGAAACCGGCATTTTTTCACTGCCGCGATCCGATTGGTTAGTCTGCACAGACTAACCAATCGGATCGATTGCCGGCAAGGGGCCACTCTGATTGGTCCCTTGCCGGCATTACTGCACTGTATGCTGTCCGTGACAGCATACAGGGCAGGGGCAGAAGCTTTAATCCAAGCGCTTTGCAGCGCTTGGATTAAAGAGCTGCCAGAACGTTTATATACGTGGTAGCTGCACGGGGTATGTGCAGCTATCACGTATATATACAGATTGCGGTCGTGAAAGGGTTAAGGACTTGGCCATTTTTTGCAAATCTGACCAGTGTCACTTTAAGTGCTGATAACTTTAAAACGCTTTTGCTTACCCAGGCCGTTCTGAGATAGTTTTTTAGTCACATATTGTACTTCATGACACTGCTAAAATTGGGTCAAAAAAGTAAATTTTTTTGCATAAAAAATACAAAATTTACCAAAAATTTGGAAAAACTTGCAAATTTCCAAGTTTCAATTTCTCTACTTCTATAATACATAGTAATACCTCCAAAAATAGTTATTACTTTACATTCCCCATATGCCTACTTCATGTTTGGATCATTTTGGGATTTATATTACATTTTTTGGGGATGTTACAAGGCTTAGAAGTTTAGAAGCAAATCTTGAAATTTTTCAGAAATTTTCAAAAACCCAATTTTTAGGGACCAGTTCAGGTCTGAAGTCACTTTGCGAGGCTTACATAATAGAAACCACCCAAAAATGACCCCATTCTATAAACTACACCCCTCAAGGTATTCAAAACTGGTATTTTTTCCAGTTACAAAGCAAGGGTTAACAGCCAAACCAAACTCAATATTTATGGCCCTAATTCTGTAGTTTACAAAATCACCCCATATGTGGTCGTAAACTACTGTACGGGCACATGGCAGGGCGCAGAAGGAAAGGAATGCCAGTTTTTGGAAGGCACATTTTGCTGGACTGTTTTTTTGGACACCATGTCACATTTGAAGCCCCCCTGATGCACCCCTAGAGTAGATACTCCATAAAAGTGACCCCATCTAAGAAACTACACCCCTCAAGGTATTAAAACTGATTTTTACAAACGTCATTAACCCTTTAGGTGTTCCACAATAATTAATGGAAAATAGAGATACAATTTAAAAATTTTACTTTTTTGGCAGATTTTCCATTTTAATAATTTTATTCCAGTTACAAAGCAAGGGTTAACAGCCAAATTAAACTCAATATTTATGGCCCTGATTCTGTAGTTTACAGAAACACCCCATATCTGGTCGTAAACTACTGTACGGGCACACGGCAGGGCGCAGAAGGTAAGGAATGATATACGGTTTTTGGAAGGCAGATTTTGCTGGACTGTTTTTTTTACACCATGTCCCATTTGAAGCCCCCCTGATGCACCCCTAGAGTAGAAACTCAAAAAAATGGCCCCATTTTAGAAACTACGGGATAGGGTGGCAGTATTGTTGGTACTAGTTTAGGGTACATATGATTTTTGTTTGCTCTATATTACACTTTTTGTGAGGAAAGATAACAAGAAATAGCTGTTTTGGCACAGTTTTTATTTTTTGTTATTTACAACATTCATCTGAAAGTTTAGATCATGTGATATTTTTATAGACCAGGTTGTCACGGATGCGGCGATACCTAATGTATACTTTTTTATTTATGTAAGTTTTACACAATGATTTCTTTTTTGAAGCAAAAAAAAATCATGTTTTAGTGTTTCCACAGTCTGAGAGCCATATTTTTTTCAGTTTTTGGGCGATTACCTTGGGTAGGTTATGATTTTTGCGGGATGAGACGGTTTTATTGGAACTTTTTTGGGGTGTGCGTGACTTTTTGATCGCTTGCTATTACACTTTTTGTGATGTAAGGTGACAAAAAATGGTTTATTTAGCACAATTTTTATTTTAGATTTTTTACGGTGTTCATCTGAGAGGTTAGGTCATGTGATATTTTTATAGAGCCGGTCGATACAGTCGTGGCGATACCTAATATGTATCCTTTTTTTATTTATGTAAGTTTTACACAATAATATCATTTTTGAAACAAAATAAAATAAAATAATGTTTTTTCAGTTTTTGGGCGATTATCTTAGGTAGGGGCTCATTTTTTCCGGGATGAGATGACGGTTTGATTGGCACTATTTTGGGGTGCATATGACTTTTTGATCGCTTGCTATTACACTTTTTGTGATGTAAGGTGACAAAAAATTGTTTATTTAGCAGAGTTTTAATTTTTTATTTTTTACGGTGTTCATCTGATGGGTTAGATCATGTGATATTTTTATAGAGCCGGTCGATACGAATGCGGTGATACCAAATATGTATACTTTTTTTAAATTTATGTAAGTTTTACACAATAACAGCTTTTTTAAAAGAAAAAAAATGATGTTTTAGTGTCTCCCTATTCTGAGCCATAGCTTTTTTATTTTTTGGGCGATTGTCTCAGGTAGGGGCTCATTTTTTGCGGGATGAGGTAGCGGTTAGATTGGTACTATTTTGGTGGGCAAACGCCTTTTTGATCGCTTGCTGTTGTACTTTTTGTGATGTAAGTTGACAAAAAAATGGTTTATTTAGCACAGTTTTTTATTTTTTACGGTGTTTATCTGAGGGGTTAGGTCATGTGTATGTTTATAGAGCCGGTCGATACGGACACGGCGATACCTAATATTTATACACTTATTTTTTACCAATTTTTTTAACTTTATTTGGGGAAAATGAAGTTTTTGTTTATTTTTACTTTAAATTTATTTTAACTTTAAATTTTTCTGGGGGAAAACTTTCTTAAACTGTTTTTTTCACTTTATTTTTTGTCCCACTTTGGGACTTGAACTTTTGGGTGTCTAATCCTTTACAATGCATTCCAATACTTCTGTATTGGAATGCATTGGCTGTGGGGGGGACCCGATGCCTTCCATGCCATCGGGTCCCCCCCACAGCCCCATGGGGACCCGATGACACCGCCGCCTACCGCCGCCCGCACAATAAAAAGCCGCAAACCGCAGGTCACGGGACCCCCCCGCGCATTTAGCTGTGGTGCCTGCTCAATGATTTGAGCAGGCACTGTGTTCCGATCACCGCCCGCCGGGCGGCGGTGATCGGAACTATAGTTGACGTACCGGTACGTCATGGGTCCTTAAGGACTCGGGAAACATGTCGTATCGTTACGTCATGCGTCCCTAAAGAGTTTAAAAAAATTGTCGCATCCCCAACTTTTTCACCATCCTTGCCACTTTTGTGAAAAAGGAGCGTGGCAAGAGCAGGGAAGGGGGTCAGCCTCCCCAACAAACTTATCTTCATTTATGCCATTTTTTTTTTGCATAAATGAAGTGAAAAATCTACGGCAGCTCTGAGCTGTTGTAGACTTCTGGTTAGGCGGTCTGACAGCAGGAAGATATGCCTGATTTATGACAAGGTGTGCAGAAAGCACCAGTCTTGATAAATTTAGTCTATAAATATATGAAGTACACAATACAGTACTTAAAATTGTATAGGGGAAATCAAGTCAAAATCATCTTGTGATAATCCATAGATACAATCAAAGGCTTTTGATTTTGGTGCTACCAATGGAGTTTTGAAAATCTGACTATGCAAACAACTATTTTCACCAAAACATTCTCCACAGACACCATTTTCAGTGGTGGTCTGAGATCACAGATTTCACCATTGTGATCTTCTAACATGAATTTATGACGTAGGAGGAATGGGAAATTGTGTGTGATGTGCATAGGCAGGGGAATCACAGGACTCAGTCCCTTTTTTCTCTAAAGTTATTATAGACCTGAGAATTATGGACATTTCTAGCAATAATTGCCTGGGGAAAGCAACAAAAACAATAAAATTATATTTATTTACTTTCTAATTATTAACCCTTTCATGACCAAGGGTCATTGATGCCCCAATGTCCAGGTCAAAATTTACAAATCTGACATGCGTCACTTTATGTGGTAATAGCTTTGGAACACTTTTACTTATCCACGCCATTCTGAGATTGTTTTCTCGTGACACATTGTACTTCATGATAATCATATATTTGAGTCAATATATTTCACCTTTATTTATGAAAAAATCCCAAATTTACCAAAAATTAGGAAAAATTCACAATTTTCCAAATTTCAATTTCTCTGCGTCTAAAACAGAAAGTGATACCTAATAAAATATTTATTACTTAACATTCCCCATATGTCTACTTTATGTTGGCATCATTTTGGAAATGTCATTTTATTTTTTTAGGGCGTTAGAAGACTTAGAAGTTTAGAAGCAATTCTTACAATTTTTAAGAAAATTTCCAAAACCCACTTTTTAAGGACTAGTTCAGGTCTGAAGTCACTTTGTGGGGCTTACATAGTGGAAACCCCCATAAATGACCCCATTGTAGAAACTACACCCCTCAAGTTACTCAAAACTGATTTTACAAACTTTGTTAACCCTTTAGGCGTTCCACAAGAATTAAGGGAAAATGGAGATGAAATTTAAAAATTTCACTTTTTTGGCAGATTTTCCATTTTATATATTTTTTTTCTTTAACACATTGAGAGTTAACAGCCAAACAAAACTCAATATTTATTACCCTGATTCCGCGGTTTACAGAAACACCCCACATGTGGTCGTAAACTGCTGTATGGGCACACGGCAGGGCGAAGAAGGAAAGGAATGCCATACGGTTTTTGGTAGGCAGATTGTGCTGGATTGGTTTTCTGAACGCCATATGTTTTTTATTTTTCTGCCGATCGTCTTGTGCAGGGGCTCGTTTTTTGCAGAAAGTGTTGAGGTTTTTATTGGTACCATTTTTGGGTACATAGGATTTTTTGATCATTCATTATTACACTTTATAGGGCAAGGTGACCCAAAAATTGGCTGTTTTGGAACAGTTTTCATTTATTTATTTTTACAGAGTTCATCTGAGGAGTTAGGTCATGTGATTGTTTTATAGAGAAGATCGTTACGGACGTGGCAATACCTAATATGTATACTTTTTCTTATTTATTTAAGTTTTACACAATAATAGTATTTCTGAAACCAAAAAAATGATGTTTTAGTGTCTCTATAGTCTGAGAGCCATAGCTTTTTTATTTTTTGGGCGATTGTCTTAAATAGGGTATCATTTTTTGCGGGACGAAGTGACGGTTTGATTGGTACTATTTTGGGGGTCATAAGCCTTTTTGATCGCTTGCTGTTGCTCTTTTTGTGATGTAAGGTGACAAAAATAGCTTTTTTGGCACTGTTTTTTTTATTTTATTTTTATGGTGTTTATCGGACGGGGTCCATCACGTGATATATTTATAGAGACGGTCGTTACGGACGCGGTGACACCTAATATGTGTATTTTATTTTATTTTTTCATTTTTTTATAGGAAAAGGCAGTCTTTTTTTATTTATTTACATTTTAATTTATTTATTGATTTATTTTTACTTTTATTATTTTCACTTTTTTTTTTATCAGTTCCCTCTTGGATCTTGAAGATCCAGTGGGGCTGATAGTTGTACTATACTTTGCAATGCTCTTGCATTGCAAAGTGTAATACTTCCAGACTGCCTGTAGGTGGCAGCACTGGACACCTTTGCCATGGCAACCGGACGCTTTTGCAAAGCGTCCGGTTGCCATGGCAACCATCGGGCGCTGCGATCACAGCGCTGCAGCCCCGATGGTGGAGAGAGGGAGCCCCCTCCCTCTGTTAACCCGATGGATGCCGCAACCGCAGCATCTATCGGGTTACAGGAGAGTGTCAGCATAGAGCTGACACTCTGCTGATGGCGGCGGCTCAGGAATGGAGCCGCCGCCATCACACACACAGAATGGGGAATCGGGGGGTAGGGACAATATTGAGGGAGGCTGGGGCAGGAGGGGCGGCCAGAAAATTAATGCAGGGGGCGGGGAGGGGGCGGACCGCATGCCAATCAGGGCAGGAGGAAGCACATGAGCGCCGGCTGGGAACAGATCAGCGAGGCACAGATCGGGGTAGGGGGGGACCACAGAGGGGCACCAAAGGCTTGGAGGATCGGGGGGCATGAGGAACACTATCGGCTTTCAGGCTCTGATCTGCAGAGCGCAGATCAGAGCCTGAAACCGGCATTTTTTCACTGCCGCGATCCGATTGGTTAGTCTGCACAGACTAACCAATCGGATCGATTGCCGGCAAGGGGCCACTCTGATTGGTCCCTTGCCGGCATTACTGCACTGTATGCTGTCCGTGACAGCATACAGGGCAGGGGCAGAAGCTTTAATCCAAGCGCTTTGCAGCGCTTGGATTAAAGAGCTGCCAGAACGTTTATATACGTGGTAGCTGCACGGGGTATGTGCAGCTATCACGTATATATACAGATTGCGGTCGTGAAAGGGTTAAGGACTTGGCCATTTTTTGCAAATCTGACCAGTGTCACTTTAAGTGCTGATAACTTTAAAACGCTTTTGCTTACCCAGGCCGTTCTGAGATAGTTTTTTAGTCACATATTGTACTTCATGACACTGCTAAAATTGGGTCAAAAAAGTAAATTTTTTTGCATAAAAAATACAAAATTTACCAAAAATTTGGAAAAACTTGCAAATTTCCAAGTTTCAATTTCTCTACTTCTATAATACATAGTAATACCTCCAAAAATAGTTATTACTTTACATTCCCCATATGCCTACTTCATGTTTGGATCATTTTGGGATTTATATTACATTTTTTGGGGATGTTACAAGGCTTAGAAGTTTAGAAGCAAATCTTGAAATTTTTCAGAAATTTTCAAAAACCCAATTTTTAGGGACCAGTTCAGGTCTGAAGTCACTTTGCGAGGCTTACATAATAGAAACCACCCAAAAATGACCCCATTCTATAAACTACACCCCTCAAGGTATTCAAAACTGGTATTTTTTCCAGTTACAAAGCAAGGGTTAACAGCCAAACCAAACTCAATATTTATGGCCCTAATTCTGTAGTTTACAAAATCACCCCATATGTGGTCGTAAACTACTGTACGGGCACATGGCAGGGCGCAGAAGGAAAGGAATGCCAGTTTTTGGAAGGCACATTTTGCTGGACTGTTTTTTTGGACACCATGTCACATTTGAAGCCCCCCTGATGCACCCCTAGAGTAGATACTCCATAAAAGTGACCCCATCTAAGAAACTACACCCCTCAAGGTATTAAAACTGATTTTTACAAACGTCATTAACCCTTTAGGTGTTCCACAATAATTAATGGAAAATAGAGATACAATTTAAAAATTTTACTTTTTTGGCAGATTTTCCATTTTAATAATTTTATTCCAGTTACAAAGCAAGGGTTAACAGCCAAATTAAACTCAATATTTATGGCCCTGATTCTGTAGTTTACAGAAACACCCCATATCTGGTCGTAAACTACTGTACGGGCACACGGCAGGGCGCAGAAGGTAAGGAATGATATACGGTTTTTGGAAGGCAGATTTTGCTGGACTGTTTTTTTTACACCATGTCCCATTTGAAGCCCCCCTGATGCACCCCTAGAGTAGAAACTCAAAAAAATGGCCCCATTTTAGAAACTACGGGATAGGGTGGCAGTATTGTTGGTACTAGTTTAGGGTACATATGATTTTTGTTTGCTCTATATTACACTTTTTGTGAGGAAAGATAACAAGAAATAGCTGTTTTGGCACAGTTTTTATTTTTTGTTATTTACAACATTCATCTGAAAGTTTAGATCATGTGATATTTTTATAGACCAGGTTGTCACGGATGCGGCGATACCTAATGTATACTTTTTTATTTATGTAAGTTTTACACAATGATTTCTTTTTTGAAGCAAAAAAAAATCATGTTTTAGTGTTTCCACAGTCTGAGAGCCATATTTTTTTCAGTTTTTGGGCGATTACCTTGGGTAGGTTATGATTTTTGCGGGATGAGACGGTTTTATTGGAACTTTTTTGGGGTGTGCGTGACTTTTTGATCGCTTGCTATTACACTTTTTGTGATGTAAGGTGACAAAAAATGGTTTATTTAGCACAATTTTTATTTTAGATTTTTTACGGTGTTCATCTGAGAGGTTAGGTCATGTGATATTTTTATAGAGCCGGTCGATACAGTCGTGGCGATACCTAATATGTATCCTTTTTTTATTTATGTAAGGTTTCCACAATAATATCATTTTTGAAACAAAATAAAATAAAATAATGTTTTTTCAGTTTTTGGGCGATTATCTTAGGTAGGGGCTCATTTTTTCCGGGATGAGATGACGGTTTGATTGGCACTATTTTGGGGTGCATATGACTTTTTGATCGCTTGCTATTACACTTTTTGTGATGTAAGGTGACAAAAAATTGTTTATTTAGCAGAGTTTTAATTTTTTATTTTTTACGGTGTTCATCTGATGGGTTAGATCATGTGATATTTTTATAGAGCCGGTCGATACGAATGCGGTGATACCAAATATGTATACTTTTTTTAAATTTATGTAAGTTTTACACAATAACAGCTTTTTTAAAAGAAAAAAAATGATGTTTTAGTGTCTCCCTATTCTGAGCCATAGCTTTTTTTTTTTTTGGGCGATTGTCTCAGGTAGGGGCTCATTTTTTGCGGGATGAGGTAGCGGTTAGATTGGTACTATTTTGGTGGGCAAACGCCTTTTTGATCGCTTGCTGTTGTACTTTTTGTGATGTAAGTTGACAAAAAAATGGTTTATTTAGCACAGTTTTTTATTTTTTACGGTGTTTATCTGAGGGGTTAGGTCATGTGTATGTTTATAGAGCCGGTCGATACGGACACGGCGATACCTAATATTTATACACTTATTTTTTACCAATTTTTTTAACTTTATTTGGGGAAAATGAAGTTTTTGTTTATTTTTACTTTAAATTTATTTTAACTTTAAATTTTTCTGGGGGAAAACTTTCTTAAACTGTTTTTTTCACTTTATTTTTTGTCCCACTTTGGGACTTGAACTTTTGGGTGTCTAATCCTTTACAATGCATTCCAATACTTCTGTATTGGAATGCATTGGCTGTGGGGGGGACCCGATGCCTTCCATGCCATCGGGTCCCCCCCACAGCCCCATGGGGACCCGATGACACCGCCGCCTACCGCCGCCCGCACAATAAAAAGCCGCAAACCGCAGGTCACGGGACCCCCCCGCGCATTTAGCTGTGGTGCCTGCTCAATGATTTGAGCAGGCACTGTGTTCCGATCACCGCCCGCCGGGCGGCGGTGATCGGAACTATAGTTGACGTACCGGTACGTCATGGGTCCTTAAGGACTCGGGAAACATGTCGTATCGTTACGTCATGCGTCCCTAAAGAGTTTAAAAAAATTGTCGCATCCCCAACTTTTTCACCATCCTTGCCACTTTTGTGAAAAAGGAGCGTGGCAAGAGCAGGGAAGGGGGTCAGCCTCCCCAACAAACTTATCTTCATTTATGCCATTTTTTTTTTTGCATAAATGAAGTGAAAAATCTACGGCAGCTCTGAGCTGTTGTAGACTTCTGGTTAGGCGGTCTGACAGCAGGAAGATATGCCTGATTTATGACAAGGTGTGCAGAAAGCACCAGTCTTGATAAATTTAGTCTATAAATATATGAAGTACACAATACAGTACTTAAAATTGTATAGGGGAAATCAAGTCAAAATTATCTTGTGATAATCCATAGATACAATCAAAGGCTTTTGATTTTGGTGCTACCAATGGAGTTTTGAAAATCTGACTATGCAAACAACTATTTTCACCAAAACATTCTCCACAGACACCATTTTCAGTGGTGGTCTGAGATCACAGATTTCACCATTGTGATCTTCTAACATGAATTTATGACGTAGGAGGAATGGGAAATTGTGTGTGATGTGCATAGGCAGGGGAATCACAGGACTCAGTCCCTTTTTTCTCTAAAGTTATTATAGACCTGAGAATTATGGACATTTCTAGCAATAATTGCCTGGGGAAAGCAACAAAAACAATAAAATTATATTTATTTACTTTCTAATTATTAACCCTTTCATGACCAAGGGTCATTGATGCCACAATGTCCAGGTCAAAATTTACAAATCTGACATGCGTCACTTTATGTGGTAATAGCTTTGGAACACTTTTACTTATCCACGCCATTCTGAGATTGTTTTCTCGTGACACATTGTACTTCATGATAATCATATATTTGAGTCAATATATTTCACCTTTATTTATGAAAAAATCCCAAATTTACCAAAAATGTGGAAAAATTCACAATTTTCCAAATTTCAATTTCTCTGCTTCTAAAACAGAAAGTCATACCTAATAAAATATTTATTACTTAACATTCCCCATATGTCTACTTTATGTTGGCATCATTTTGGAAATGTCATTTTATTTTTTTAGGACGTTAGAAGGCTTAGAAGTTTAGAAGCAATTCTTACAATTTTTAAGAAAATTTCCAAAACCCACTTTTTAAGGACCAGTTCAGGTCTGAAGTCACTTTGTGGGGCTTACATAGTGGAAACCCCCATAAATGACCCCATTGTAGAAACTACACTCCTCAAGTTACTCAAAACTGATTTTACAAACTTTGTTAACCCTTTAGGCGTTCCACAAGAATTAAAGGAAAATGGAGATGAAATTTCTAAATTTCACATTTTTGGCAGATTTTCCATTTTATAAAAAAAATTTCTTTAACACATTGAGGGTTAACAGCCAAACAAAACTCAATATTTATTACCCTGATTCCGCGGTTTACATAAACACCCCACATGTGGTCGTAAACTGCTGTACGGGCGAACGGCAGGGCGCAGAAGGAAAGGAATGCCATACAGTTTTTGGAAGGCAGATTGTGCTGGATTGGTATTCTGAACGCCATATGTTTTTTATTTTTCTGCCGATCGTCTTGTGCAGGGGCTCGTTTTTTGCAGAAAGTGTTGAGGTTTATATTGGTACCATTTTTGGGTACATAGGATTTTTTTATCATTCATTATTACACTTTATGGGGCAAGGTGACGCAAAAATTGGCTGTTTTGGAACAGTTTTCATTTATTTATTTTTACAGCATTCATCTGAGGAGTTAGGTCATGTGATAGTTTTATAGAGAAGATCGTTACGGACGTGGCAATACCTAATATGTATACTTTTTCTTATTTATTTTAGTTTTACACAATAATAGCATTTCTGAAACCAAAAAAATGATGTTTTAGTGTCTCTATAGTCTGAGAACCATAGCTTTTTTATTTTTTGGGCGATTGTCTTAAATAGGGTATCATTTTTTGCGGGACGAGGTGACGGTTTGATTGGTACTATTTTGGGGGTCATACACCTTTTTGATCGCTTGCTGTTGCTCTTTTTGTGATGTAAGGTGACAAAAATTGCTTTTTTTTACACAGTTTTTATTTAATTTTTTTTATGGTGTTTATCGGACGGGGTCTATCATTTGATATCTTTATAGAGACGGTCGTTACGGACGCGGTGATACCTAATATGTGTCGTTTTTCTATTTTTCCTTTTTTTAGGAAAAAAAGGCATTTTTTTTTAATTTTACATTTTTATTTATTTATTTTTTACTTTTATTTTTTTTTCCACATTTTTTTTTTTTATCAAGTCCCTCTTGTATCATGAAGATCCAGTGGGGCTGATGGCTGTACTATACTTTGCAATGCTCTTGCATTGCAAAGTGTAATACATTCAGATGCCCTGTAGGTGGCAACAGCGGACGCATCGGGGCTGCCATCGCAGCGCAGCAGCCCCGATGGTGGAGAGAGGGAGCCCCCTCCCTCCATTAACCCCATAGATGCCGCTGCCGCGGCATCTCTGGGGTTACAGCAGAGTGTCAGCATAGAGCTGACACTCTGATGATGGCGGCGGTTCAGGAATGGAGCCGCCGCCATCAAACACAGCAGGGGGGCAGACCGAGGGGGGGGGGGCAGCGCTGGAAGGGGGGGGGGGCTGGAAATTGTCACGGCCAGCAGGAGGGGGCACTGGAGGACACAAGATGGGGCACAGATGGAGGGGCACTGTGGACATGGAGATGCTGCACAGATCGGCACAGATCGGGTGGCGCCTGCACAGATCGGGGTGGGGGGGGGCTGCACAGATCGGGAGGGGGGGGGGACACGAGGACACTGGCAGAGCGCAGATCAGAGCCTGAAACCACTCTGATTGGTCCCTTGCCGGCATTACTGCACTGTATGCTGTCCGTGACAGCATACAGGGCAGGGGCAGAAGCTTTAATCCAAGCGCTTTGCAGCGCTTGGATTAAAGAGCTGCCAGAATGTTTATATACATGGTAGCTGGACGGGGTATGTGCAGCTATCACGTATATATACAGATTGCGGTCGTGAAGGGGTTAAATAATAAATACTGCAAGTCAAAATGTTTCATGGCCTGCATTCCTCTAGATCAGAGATCCGCAACCTCCGGCACTCCAGCTGTCTTGAAACTACAGCTCCTATAATCCTCCTTTCACTTCTATGGGAGTTACAAAAGCAGCCAAAAAAGTGTGCATGCTGGGAGTTGTAGTTGGACAGCAGCTGGAGTGCTGAAGGTTGCTGATCTCTGCCGTAGATCATGACACATTATAAAGGTGCTGGCCCATCTCACACACCCTAGACTCTAGAGATATGCCACCAATGTTTGATAGGTGTGGGTCCCTCTAGAACAGAACCCGCAAAGTGAAGGAGAGCTTTGTGACCTCCCTCCATTCATTTCTATAGGCCTGCCAAAAATAGTAGTGTGCCATGTTCAGCTATTTTCGGGCGTCTTATAGAAATGAATGGAAAGGGCACAGCGCCACTGCTCTATTCACGTCTATGAGACTGACGGAAATAGCCGAGCCAGCTCTCAGCTCCTAGAAGCTCATTTGCATATGTTAAAACTTCATTTTTCTCAGTAATGCAGGCACATATGAACACGGACCCAACACAGATGTCTTCAGCTTCCAAGTGCACATGCAACAGGCCAGCCAGTTTCATACAGTAGGTACAAATCTGCTGACAGATGCCCTGTAACCTTTTAAAAACATGCATTATCTTCATTTAAATCATTCCATAATTAAAATGATTATATTGCATAGGGATATTGCTTGTTTCAACTTCATCAGTAAATGGATTTGGATTACGGTAATATATTCCTCTATAAAATATTCATTATAGATTCACTGGACTTGCATAAACATACTAAAGCTGATCACAGATCACTGATATCAGTATGATATTGTGTAAACCGATGTGAAAGAAAATGCCACCATGGAGCTTTCCCTATCCAAATGAAATAAATGAAATGCAATATTGTACGTAAACGCAAAATTCAGACCAATGTCCGAATAATTCATCATCTTGTTGTCTTTCAGGTGGGGCAAAAAATCACTCCAAGTAAACCTACCCTGAGGCTTCTAAGCAACTGTCAATTAGAGAGTCACATAGAAAAAGTCCATAAGGTCATTAGACCTATCTGGTGACGTTATGGATTAGTTACAGGATGTATTAGCTAATAGGATTTAGCAAACAGCTGCCCTACCTTCTAGTGAACATTTGGCATGACGTGCAGCCACTTGAAGGATTCTGTTTCAGGTATTCATGCACCCGTCAGAATGATGTCACTGATGTTTGTTTAGCTCGATATCTTGCACTATATTTATTTATAGCAAAGCGAATAAAGACACATTGAAAGCGGTTAAATTACCAATAATTAAATATTTGCCTTAGTTGTTTTATGACTGAAGCATCGAGCAATGTGAAGCAGCAGAAGGGATTATGTGGGTAAGACATCCACTGATTAAATATTGGTAATAAGAACTCAAACACGAGACACTCATACTCAGGCATGCTCCTATTAAGGGTACTTTCACACTTGTGTTTTTCATTTACGGCACTAAGTTCCGTCGAAAGGGCTCAATGTTGGAAAATAACTGATCAGTTATATCCCCGTGCATTCTGAATGGAGAGCATTCCATTCAGGATGCATCAGGATGTCTTCAGTTCAGTCTTTTTGACTGATCAGGCAAAAGATAAAACCGAAACATGCTACGGTTTTATCTCCGGACAAAAAAATTGAAGACATGCCGGAATGCCAAATCCGTCCTTCCGGTTGTGCATGCGCAGGCTGAAAAAAATGCACCGGAAAGACGGATCCGGCATTTAAATGCATTTATCTGACTGATCAGGCATTTTTAAGACTGATCAGGATCCTGATCAGTCTTACAAATGCCATCAGTTGGCATACGTTTTGATGGATCCGGCAGGCAGTTTCGGTGACAGAACTGCTTGCCGGATCACTCTGCCGCAAGTGTAAAAGTAGCCTAAGGGATGAAGAAGACATAATGAATATATAACATATGTAACTTGTATATAAATCTATCAACCAGGGGAATATATGGAGTCACTTTTACACACGAGACACTCATACTCAGACATGCTCCACTTAAGGCCCGTTGCAGACGAGCGTGTCCGGATTAGGTCCGGATGCGTCCCGGGTGCATTGCGGCAAACCCGCACGAGTAGGTACGCAATTTTAGTCAGTTTTGACTGTGATTGCGTTCAGTTTTTATGGCGCGGGTGCAATGCGTTTTGCATGCGCGTGATAAAAAACTGAATGTGGTACCCAGACCCGAACTTCTTCACTGAAGTTCAGGTTTGGTTTTGGTGTTGTGTAGATGTAATTATTTTCCCTTATAACATGGTTATAAGGGAAAATAATAGCATTCTTTAATACAGAATGCTTAGTACAAGGTCAATTAGGATTAAAAAATAAACAAAAATTAACTCACCTCCTCCAATTGATAGTGTAGCTGCTGATCTCCTGTTCTTTCTTCAGGACCTGTCAAAGGACCTGTGGTGACGTCACTGAGCTCATCACATGGATTGGACCATCTGATGTGACGTCACCACAGGTCCTTTAGCCGGCATCTCTTGATTAAAGAAGCAAGAAGAGATCGGCAACTACGCGATCAAGAGGAGGAGGTGAGTTAATTTTATTTTTTTTAACCCTCAATTGACCTTCTACTAAGCATTCTGTTCTAAAGAATGCTATTATTTTCCCTTATAACCATATTATAAGGGAAAATAATACAGTGAATAGACTGTCATCTTAGCAACCATGTGTGAAAATCGCACCGCATCCGCACCTGCTTGCGGATGCTTACAAGTTTCACGCAGCCCCATTCACTACTATGGGGCCTGCGTTACGTTGAAAACGCACAATATAGAGCATGCTGCGATTTTCACGCAACGCACAAGTGATGCGTGAAAATCACCGCTCATGTGCACAGCCCCATAGAAATGAATGGGTCCGGATTCAGTGCGGGTGCAATGCGTTTACCTCACACATTGCACCCGCGAGGAAAAATTGCCCCGTGTGAAAGGGGCATAAAGGATGAAGAAGAGATGATAAATATATAACATACTAGCAGAAGGACCCAGCTTTGCACGGGTATATTTCATCTATTTCATTTTATGTTTCCGTGAGTCGTAAAAAGATATTGACAGTTTCCCTCATAACAGTGACCTCTACAGTACCCGCCCCTTTAATAATGACCTTCACGGTGCCCACCCCTTTAACAGTGCCTGTCCCTTTAGCATTGGCCACCCCTTTAACAGTGACCTTCATAGTGGCATCCCCTTTAACAGTGACCTCCACAGTGCCCGCCCCTTTAAAAGTGACTTTCACAATGACCGCCCCTTTAACAGTGACTTTCACAGTGACCGACCCTTTAAAAGTGACTTTCACAGTGCCCACCACTTTAACAGGGACCTTCATAGCGCCCACCCCTTTAATAACAGTGACCTCCACAGTGCCCGCCCATTTAATAGCAGTGACCTCCACAGTGCCTGCCCTTTTAAAAACAGTGACCTCCACAGTGCCTGCCCCTTTAAGCAGTAAAGAAAAACGGCTGGGTTGTTATGGAAACCTGGACTAAAACAGTTTTTATGGCAGTTGGGAATTGAAGAGAAAGGCTTGCAGGCTTGTATTGGCTAATGTGGGTCATTTTGAGAATATCTCAGGAACGGTACGTCCTAGAGACCTGAGACCCGGTCTAAAACCTTCCCGGACACCTGATGTACCTGTGTGCAAAATTTGGTGAAGATCGGTCCAGTCGTTTGGTCGCGCATAAAGAACGTCTAGACAGACAGACAGAAACTCATTTTTATATATATAAGAGAAAGCAATATAACATCTTGCTTCACACAGTTAATTAACTGTAATAAAAAATTTAGTGTAGCCAGTAGAGATGTCGCGAACATAAAATTTTCTGTTCGCGGACGGTGAATGCGAATTTCTACAAATGTTCGCGAAAGTGCGAACCGGGCGAACCGCCATTGACTTCTATAGGCAGGCGAATTTTAAAACCCACAGGGACTCTTTCTGGCCACAATAGTGATGGAAAAGTTGTTTCAAGGGGACTAACACCTGGACTGTGGCATGCCAGAGGGGGCAAAACTCCCATGGAAAATTACATAGTTGACGCAGAGTTGGATTTTAATCCATAAAGGGCATAAATCACCTAACAATCCAATATTTTTTTTTGAACAACGTGGTTTAAAACATCCAGTGTGTGTATATGATCAGGTATGATGTTGTATCGATCAGGTAGTGTAAGGGTTACGCCCGCTTCACAGACATTGACAGACCAAACTCCCCTTTTAGTGCACCGCAAACAACCGCAAACAGTCCATTTGCCCAACCGCAAACTTCCCATTTGCACAAGGTTGGATACCAAGCTAGCCATGTCCCGTTGATGTCATTGAAGGTTTCTTCCTCCACCCAGCCACGTACAACACCAAGAGTCCCGGAAAGGTGAATTGAATTGATTTTTCGAATGGGGAGATGGTTAAAAAAACGCTGGCTCCCTCCCCTTTGTTTGAATCCACGGTCACTGCGTCTGTGCCGTGCAATTTACTGTCCCACCCGATATGAGTGGTATTTTCTATAGTTCTCTCTTCACATCAGTTTAATCCCTGTTATGTCCCAAATCTGCGGTCCATTTATTAAATGGATTCCATTTATTGAATGGAATTTAGGCCGGGTATCTTCGACTGCCTTCACAGTGACAGACCAAACTCTGATACACCAAACTGAATTGATTTTAGGAACCGGGAGATGGAAAAAGCAGCTTGGTCGGTCCTCTTACTCCCAAGTTGGGGCACTGCGCGTGCACGGAGCAATGTGCTGTGACACCCTATTTATTTATTTATTTTATGCATTTTATATAGCGCTACTATATTCCGCAGCGCTTTACAGACATTATCATCCAACTGTCCCCAATGGGGCTCACAATCTAAGGTCCCTATCAGTATGTCTTTGGAGACACCCTATATGAGTGGTGTCTTAACTAGTACTATCCCTATCAGTTTAATCCCTGTTACGTCCCCTATCTGGGGACGTGTGTCGAATTGATTAACCATTGTCGAATTAACGAACCATTACGACATCCTGGAATAATTTAGTTCTGAGCTTTGTACTTGATTTGTATTGGAATTGTTGGGGATTTTTTAAATTATCTGCATTATTTCTAATAAACTATTAAGAGACTTTATTATGATTTTTTTTATTTTATGTATTAAAAACCCACCCATACAACTTAAAAAAAGATATTTTTTTTTTTTTATATGAAAAAACATTCAGCCGTCCTGATCGCTTTTGGTCTGATCATAATGAAGCAACGGCCTTATCATCTGGGGTGTGGCAACATTGCCAACACACTCATAGAGGTGATGATCGCTTCATTGTGATACGCAAGCCCCTTCACCACAACAAGGTAACGATCACGAAAGGGGAATTGACACTTGTATGTGCCTTTTTTTTGTTTTGTTTTTGCAGCCACAGTGCAGCACCAGAGGCCAGAAAAATTAGGCATGTACACATGCCTGAAAAACAATGTCATTGTTGCAGCCGCTGTTGTAGCAGCGGCCGGAAAAATTGATGTTTTCAAGGCAGAAAGGTGACTAAAACATTGCGGCTTGAACCCTAGTTGGGGGCGGAGAATTCACGAAAGTCATCCGGTATGCAGACATTAAATACAGCAGCGTGGGGACCATTTTGAGGCCAAGGCATGTCATCAGGTCTTTTGTTAGTTAAACGTATCCCCTACTGTCAGTCCCTTTGGGATCCATGCCTCATTCATCTTAATGAAGGTGAGGTAATCAACACTTTTTTGACTGAGGCGACTTCTTTTGTCAGTGACAATGCCTCTTACTCGCTGCACTGAAGGTCCTTTCTGACAGGACACTTGAAGCGGGGCAGGCCAGAAGTTCTATCGCAAACTGGGATAGCTCAGGCCACAGGTCAAGCCTGCACACCCAGTAGTCAAGGGGTTCATCGCTCCTCAGATTGTCGATATCTGCAGTTAAGGCGAGGTAGTCTGCCACCTGGCGGTCGAACATTAGGAGTGTTGAATTCGAACGTGTCGGGCTGTCGCAAATCAAGCGCCTCACTGGCATGTTGTTTCGGTGCTGAATGTCTGAAAAGTGCGCCACGGCCGTGTAGGAACGCCTGAAATGGCCACACACCTTCCTGGCCTACTTGAGGACGTCCTGTAAGCCTGGGTATTTAGACACAAAGCGTTGTACGATGAGATTCAACACATGTGCCATGCACGGCACATGTGACAACTTGCCCAAATTCAATGCAGCCAACAAATTGCTTCCATTGTCACACACCACTTTGCCGATCTCCAGTTGGTGCGGGGTCAGCCACTGATCCACATGTGCGTTCAGGGCGGACAGGAGTGCTGGTCCGGTGTGGCTCTCTGCTTTCAGGCAAGTCAACCCCAAGACAACGTGACACTGTCGTATCCGGGATGTGGAATAGCCCCTGGGGAGCTGGGGGGGTTCAGTTGATGTGCAACCAGACGCCGCAGCAGAGGAGGACTCAGCCGAGGAGGTTAAGGAAGAGGATGGAGTAGGAGGAATAGAGGAGGTGGCAGTAGGCCTGTCTGCAAGTCGTGGCGGTGTCACCAACTCCGCTGCAGAGCCACGCATTCCATGCTTGGCAGCCGTCAGCAGGTTGACCCAATGCGCAGTGTAGGTGATATACCTGCCCTGACCGTGCTTTGGAGACCAGGTATCAGTGGTCAGATGGACCCTTGCCCCAACACTGTATGCCAGAGATGCCATGACTTCCTTTTCAATTACCGAGTAGAGGTTTGGGATTGCCTTATTAGAAAAAAAAAATCGTCCGGGTACCTTCCACTGTGGTGTCCCAATAGCGACAAATTAAGGCCTCAGACTCCACCAGCTGGTATGGTAAATGCTGGCGGGCTAAGAGTTCCGTCAAGCCAGCTGTCAGACGCCGGGCAAGGGGGTGACTCTGTGACATTGGCTTCTTACGCTCAAACATTTCCTTTACAGACACCTGACTGTGGGCAGATGAGATGGAACTGCTCAAGGTGAGAGGCAGAGTGGCGGATGGTTGAGAGGGGGCAAGGAGGACAGAAGTGGTTGACGTGGCTGAAGATGCTGGACCAGGAGGAGGATGGTGGCTTTGAGCTTGTGTGCTGCTTCTACTCGTCATAATGTGTTGTTCCCATAGGCGTTTGTGATGTGCGATCATGTGCCTTCGCAAAGCAGTTGTACCTAGGTGGGTGTTGGATTTCCCATGACTCAGTTTCTTTTGGCACAGGTTGCAAATGGCATCGCTGTTGTCAGAGGCAGACACACAAAAAAAATGCCACACTGCTGAGCTTTGCAATGACGGCATTCTGGTGGTGGCAACAGCATGCGTTGATTGGCGTGCTGTCTGTCTGACCCTGGGTGCCGATACATGCTGTCTGACTGTGCCACTAGCTCCTTGCGACGACCCCCCCCTGCTTCAAACTCGTCTCCTCCTTCTCTCTGTCTCCCCTTCTGAACTTTCCCCCTCTTCTTCTTCTCTTCGAGCAGGCACCCACGTGGCATCCACGGACACATCGTCATCATCAACCACTTCACTTGTATCTGACACCTCAGCAAAGGAAGCAGCAGCGGGTACAACATCATCATCATCATCACACTGTACGTCCATGTGTGTAATGCTGCCTGACTGAGACATATCCCTGTTATCTACATCCCCTGGCAATAATGGTTGTGCATCACTAATTTCATCCAACTGATGTGTAAATAACTCCTCTGAGGGATCAAGTGAAGCGGCTGTGGTGGTAGTGGTGGTGGTGGCGGCGGGCGGGAGAGTGGTGACCAAAGCTGAGCTGGAGGAGGATGGTGCGTCAAGGTTCTTAGCGGAAGCTGTTGAAGATTGGGTGTCCTGTGTAAGCCAGTCAACTATTTTCTCAGAATTTTTTGGGTTCAGGGTACGTGGCCTCTGAACACTGGGCATTATTCCAGGGCCAGTGGAAATCACAGCACCACGAACACGACGGCCCCTGCGGCGTGGCATGCCTCTGCCTGTCATTTTTTATTAGATAAGTGTTACTATGCATGCAAGGTACTGTGCCACTCTATATAAGTGGTGGACAGTGGGCACAGTACAGTCTGTGTGGGCCTGACACACACGAGCTTGCAAATGTGATTAGATCACAGTTAAATTTAAAATAGTTTTTTTTTCTTCCTGAAAGGTATTTGAGTGAATGACACCCTGTAACGGTATAAGTGCAGGCCTAGACACTAGCAGTATACAGTATGTGTGGGCCTGACACACACACGGGCTTGCAAATGTGATTATGTCACAGAAAAATATTAAATATAATTTTTTTTTTATCTGCAAGGTATTTTCTGTCACACCCTGTATGAATGGTGTGCACTGTACACACAGTGCTGTCTATGACTGAGCCTGCAGCCTCTCACACACGGACAGCCAGGCAACTGCAATATATATATATATATATATGAAGAAAAAAAAAACAGACTGATGTACCAGCCCTGAAAAGGGCTTTTTGGGGTGCTGTCAGGACGCTGTCCTTACAGCAGATGAGTCTGTGGACACAAAACAATGCCCTAACTAACGCTTTCCCTATTGAATCAGCAGCAGCTACACTCTCCCTCCTCTCTCTGTGAATGCAGTTTCCGAATGAATCTAAAATGGATGCTGTCCAGGAGGTGGGAGGGTCTGCTGCTGATTGGCTGGAATGTGTCTGCTGACTGTGAGGTAGAGGGTCAAAGTTTACTCAATGATGATGTACAGGTCCTTCTAAAACAATTAGCATATTGTGATAAAGTTCATTATTTTCTGTAATGTACTGATAAACATTAGACTTTCATATATTTTAGATTCATTACACACCAACTGAAGTAGTTCAAGCCTTTTATTGTTTTAATATTGATGATTTTGGCATAGAGCTCATGAAAACCCAAAATTCCTATCTCAAAAAATTAGCATATCATGAAAAGGTTCTCTAAACGAGCTATTAACCTAATCATCTGAATCAACTAATTAACTCTAAACACCTGCAAAAGATTCCTGAGGCTTTTAAAAACTCCCAGCCTGGTTCATTACTCAAAACCGCAATCATGGGTAAGACTGCCGACCTGACTGCTGTCCAGAAGGCCATCATGGACACCCTCAAGCAAGAGGGTAAGACACAGAAAGAAATTTCTGAACGAATAGGCTGTTCCCAGAGTGCTGTATCAAGGCACCTCAGTGGGAAGTCTGTGGGAAGGAAAAAGTGTGGCAGAAAACGCTGCACAACGAGAAGAGGTGACCGGACCCTGAGAAGGATTGTGGAGAAGGACCGATTCCAGACCTTGGGGGACCTGCGGAAGCAGTGGACAGAGTCTGGAGTAGAAACATCCAGAGCCACCGTGTGCAGGCGTGTGCATGAAATGGGCTACAGATGCCGCATTCCCCAGGTCAAGCCACTTTTGAACCAGAAACAGCGGCAGAAGCGCCTGACCTGGGCTACAGAGTAGCAGCACTGGACTGTTGCATGTCATTCGGAAATCAAGGTGCCAGAGTCTGGAGGAAGACTGGGGAGAGGGAAATGCCAAAATGCCTGAAGTCCAGTGTCAAGTACCCACAGTCAGTGATGGTCTGGGTTGCCATGTCAGCTGCTGGTGTTGGTCCACTGTGTTTTATCAAGGGCAGGGTCAATGCAGCTAGCTATCAGGAGATTTTGGAGCACTTCATGCTTCCATCTGCTGAAAAGCTTTATGGAGATGAAGATTTCATTTTTCAGCATGACCTGGCACCTGCTCACAGTGCCAAAAACACTGGTAAATGGTTTACTGACCATGGTATTACTGTGCTCAATTGGCCTGCCAACTCTCCTGACCTGAACCCCATAGAGAATCTGTGGGATATTGGGAAGAGAAAGTTGAGAGACACAAGACCCAACACTCTGGATGAGCTTAAGGACGCTATTGAAGCATCCTGGGCCTCCATAACACCTCAGCAGTGCCACAGGCTGATTGCCTCCATGCCACGCCGCATTGAAGCAGTCATTTATGCAAAAGGATTCCCGACCAAGTATTGAGTGCATAACTGAACATAATTATTTGAAGGTTGACTTTTTTTGTATTAAAAACACTTTTCTTTTATTGGTCGGATGAAATATGCTAATTTTTTTAGATAGGAAATTTGGGTTTTCATGAGCTGTATGCCAAAATCATCAATATTAAAACAATAAAAGGCTTGAACTACTTCAGTTGGTGTGTAATGAATCTAAAATATATGAAAGTCTAATGTTTATCAGTACATTACAGAAAATAATGAACTTTATCACAATATGCTAATTTTTTGAGAAGGACCTGTATAGGGGGCGGACCGAACATCGCATATGTTCGCCCGCAGCGGCGAACGCGAACAAGCTATGTTCGCCGGGAACTATTCGCCGGCGAACTATTCGGGACATCACTAGTAGCCAGTGAGAGGTTGAATAAAATGTATCTGTATAGCTCCACCTGCTGTTTGTTCTTTTCCTTATTTTTTTGTCCGTCTCACTGAGCTGGTTGAATGTGCTCAGCTTAAATCTTTACCTGCCACAAGCCATATCTTCTGTTAGAAGATTAGTTAAAATTTACCGCAATTATTGATGGATATTCACAATTACGTCGCCAATAATTCTGAGTCACAGTTGTTGTAGGGCGTCCCTACAACAACTGTGACTTAGAAGATTAGTGCGTTACAGGGAGAGAGCTGCAGCAGAAAGGACATGCCCCCTGAACTGCCAGGCTAAAGATAATCTAGCAAGGCAATCACAGCAGTGAATGGGGAGATCTCTGGATCCATGTGAGCTACAGGGCTGGTTCTAGCTTTGTAGAAAGAGAATGTCATGTACTATATGATGTCCGATTTTCATTTTTTACATCAATCATGGCATAATCGCTTAATGACCAGCATTTGCCTTTACATGTTTAAGCAGCCTTTTTGTTTTTTATTGACATGGCTGTATAGGGCCTAGTTTTATTCGGGTGAAATAGCTTTTTTTTTTGCTGTTTGAGGGTACATATAAATTATTATGTATTTACATACTTTTTTGTGTTGCAAATATAGAAAAGTAGGTACGTTTTTTCTCGGTTTTCACATTTTCACTATGTGGAATAAATACTTTTATTTTCTGATAGGTTGGATATTTTTATATGTTAAATGGTGTATGATTAAAATGTGTTTCCTTCTTTTTTTTATGTTTCCTTATATTTAGCCCCCCCCCCCGGGACATAAATATGTGATCATCAGATCTCTTCAACCATAGACTGCAATGGTTTATCATTATAGTCTACAGACAAAATGCTGTGTTCATAATGATATCTGCTTGAAGGCTGAATAGCAACTTTGCAATGGCAGGCCTAGGAGCTTTCACAACGCTGCTGACCATAGCAACCAAACTGCTATGGTGATCTTGTTGCTGGGGTTAAATGACCTCCAGGATATTGTGGTTGCAATTGACCACAGCATTTGAGGAGTTAAATGTCTGTGATCAGAGTTGCCTTCGATCACAGACACTGCTGGGAGGTGCTGCGGTGTAACCTAGGAGTTACCCACTGGCAATGGCACCTGCTCAGCTCCTGTCATATCTTTAAAGGGGTTTTTCCATCACATACAATAGGGGCATATCGCTAGGATATCCCCCCATTGTCTGATAGGTGCAGGTCCCACCTCTGGGACCCTCATCTACAATGAGAATGGAGCGGGGAAATTAATGGAGGGGGCACTGCTCATGTGCAGCCGCCCTTCATTCATTTCATTGGGGCTGACGAAAATAGCCGAGCGCTGGCTCGGCTTTTTCCATCTGCCCATAGAAATAAATGGGAGCAGGGGCCGAGCGTGCGCAGTGAGTTCTCATTCACTTGTATGGGAGCAGCACTTGGTGGTGGACAGACCCCGGCTCCAGCCACCACTCTCCCCGCTCCGTTATCCTTGCAGGTGCAAGTCTCAGAGGTGGGACCCGCACCTATCAGACAATGGGGGCATATATCCTAGCCATATCATAACTTGCTTAGTTGCCCATAGCAACCAATCAGATCCCACCTTTCATTTTTCAATGTAGCTCTGAAAAATGAAAAATTAAATCTGATTAAATCTGATTGATTGCTTTGGGCAACTAAGCCAGTTTTCCTTTACACCAATTTTGATAAATCTGCCCCATTATCCCCTGTCCATTGGATAGCAGATAACTGTCATATTGGTGGAGGTCTGACTGCTGGGACCCCCACTTAATGGGGGGGGGGGGGGGGGCATATGAATGGGGCAGTGATTGGAGGTGGCACACTGCCACTACATTCAAACTCTATGGGACTGCCAAAGATATCTGTTCTCAGCGATGCATGTTCTAACTACATTCTAACTCCATTCACACGTCCGCAATTTCGTTCCTCATTTTGCGGAACGGAATTGCGGACCCATTCATTTCTATGGGGCAGGACGATGTGCTGCCCGGATCCGGAATTGCGGACCCGCACTTCCGGGTCCCCAATTCCGTTTCCGAAAAAAATAGAACATGTCCTATTCTTGTCCGCAATTGCGGACAAGATTAGGCATTTTCTATTAAGTGCCGGCAATGTGCGGTCCACAAAATGCGGAACGCACATTGCCGCTGTCCGTGTTTTGCGGATCCGTGAATCCACAAAACACACGCGGATGTGTGAATGGACCCTTAGTTGTCAGCCTATTCGCTACTTGTTAGTTCTGCAACATTAAATCTGAGCTCCTTGGACCGCTGTGAATAATAAAAGGGGAAGTGGGAGAGTGTTCTTAAATGTATTCTATATGTGGGTTTATGTGTGCTTGCGTTTTATATCTATTTATCTATCTAATATCTATCTATCTATACATCTAATATCTATCTATCTATTGTTTCATAGCTCTGCTTTATGGTTACAACATATATACATGTATAAAAGTTTGGTTCTTACTCCTCTTCCCCTGATTCCCATCCCCACCCAGGCCTTGGTTGAACTTGATTGACTTATGTCTTTTTTATGTCTTTTTTCAACCATCTTATGTAACTATTAGGCCCCTTTCACAAGTGCGAGTATTCCGCGCGGGTGCAATGCGTGAGTTGAACTCATTGCACCCGCACTGAATCCGGACCCATTCATTTCTATGGGGCTGTTCACATGAGCGGTGATTTTCACGCATCACTTATGCGTTGCATGAAAATCGCAGCATGTTCTATAACGCAGGCCCCATAGAAATGAATGGGGATGCGTGAAAATCGCAAGCATCCGCAACCAAGTGCGGATGCGGTGCGATTTTCATGCATGGGTTCTAGGTGACAGTCTATTCACTGTATTAGTTTCCCTTATAACATGGTTATAAGGGAAAATAATAGCATTCTGAATACAGAATGCATAGTATAATAGTGCTGGAGGGGTTAAAAATAAATAAAAAAGTTAACTCACCTTCTCCTCTTGATCGCGTAGTTCCCGGTCTCTTTACTTCTTTAATGATGAGCTGTGGGCTAAAGGACCTGTGGTGACGTCAGATCACATGCTCCATCACCACAGTGATGGACCATGTGATTGGAGCATGTGATCTGACGTCACCACAGGTCCTTTAGCCCACAGCTCATCATTAAAGAAGTAAAGAGACCGGGAACTACGCGATCAAGAGGAGAAGGTGAGTTAACTTTTTTATTTTTTTTAACCCCTCCAGCACTATTATACTATGCATTCTGTATTCAGAATGCTATTATTTTCCCTTATAACCATGTTATAAGGGAAAATAATACAATCTTCAGAGCATCAATCCCAAGCCCGAACTTCTGTGAAGAAGTTTGGGTTTGGGTACCAAACATGCACGATTTTTCTCACGCGAGTGCAAAACGCATTACAATGTTTTGCACTCGCGCTGAAAAATCGCGCGTGTTCCCGCAACGCACCCACCTCTTATCCGTGCCAAAAATAAGACGCCCATGTGAAAGAGGCCTTAGTGTTGGGTGAGCATGATCGGCACATCGCGGTGTTCGGCCGAATACTGCGTGTTCTCGAGCCCGATGCACGAGTCTCCACCCCGAACATTTTTTAGCTGCTACGCAGCCAATAAACATGCAGGTAAGTACTGCCATTCACTGTAATGCCGTAGCCATGTTGGCTGCTGGCATTACAGTGATTGGCTGGCCGGGACACGTAATCGGGTGCTATATAGCACCCGAAAACATGTGTTCGGCTCAAAATTAGTCAGGGAGAGCTGGAGAGCAGAAGGGAGAAATAGCAATATTTTAGTTTTTATACTTGTTATAGACTCAAAAGTTCTTTTAAGGACTATTGTGTGTTGCAGCAATATATATTTTTAGTGCAACCTACACTAAACTGCTAAAACTTGTTAGAGACTCAAAAGTCCTTTAAGGACTATTGTTGTATCTGGCAGCAATATATATTTTTACCGCAACCTGTGCTAAATAGCTTGCAATTGTTTGGCTGCTGCAGACAGCGACATTATCTGCGCTACATCTCCTGTGTAACGTGTGCGCAGCCTAAAAATATCTGTGACATCCAGTGCACTTTTTCTGTAGACGGTGTCTGCTGCGGACAGTTATATTACCTGCACTACATCTCCTGTATAACGTTTGCCCATGCTAAATATCAGTGACATTTATTCAGTGTAATTTTTTATTAGGCGGTGGGGACAGCGACATTACTTGCGCTATACCTCCTGTTTAACGTTTGCACATCCTAAATATAAGTAACATTCTTTGTACTTTATTTGCGCATACACTTCCAACACCTGCGCTACTGTACGTGTGACATACTTGCAAGCATATATACCATTTAATATGTGCAAGGCGAGCAGTAAGGGACATGGAAGTGGCCAGGGAGCTGATGGTGCAGGCAGACGCCGTGGCCCTGGGTGCTTCCAGTCAGTTAAGCACCACCCTGTCTTCCACAAAGTCCAGTCTCAGTAGCCAAGAGTCTGGTCAACAGAATCCTCACCCTGATCCTCCTTCCTCCCAAAATAGAGAGCCTTGGCAAACAAGTTATGCCACACTCGCCATTCCTTAATTTGGGCCTCTTGCCAAGCCTGCTTGGAGAGGGACATGAAGAGATATTGTGCCCTGATTCCCAAACTCTGGAGCATCCACAGTCAGAAGAAGATGACGGTGGGGAACGGCAATTAGTGTTTCACGAGGTGGATGAAGATGATGAGACACAGTTGCCAATAAGTCAACCGCAATTAGTGTCTCAAGAGGTTCATGATGACGTTGTTGTTAGGTCAACAAGTCAGGAGGATGACCAGAGTGAGGAAGTGGAAGAGGAGGTGCTGGACAATGAAGTCACTGACCCAACCTGGGAAGGTGACAAGCCGAGCGAGGAGAGCAGTATAGAGGGTCAGGTATCCGCAGCACCGCGACAGGCTGGAAGTGGCAGTGGGGTGGCAAAAGGGAGAAGGCGGGCCACACCAAACAGGCCCACAACTGTTCCCTGGAGCACCCCCTTGCAGCAATCTTCCTTGCCAAGGGCTAGGTCTTTTGCAGTCTGGCGCTTTTTTGAGGAAAGTGCGGACAATAAAAGAATTGTCATTTGCAACCTGTGCCATACCAAAATGAGCAGGGGCGTGAACACTTGCAACCTCATTACATTCAGCATGATCCGCCACATGGCATCAAAGCACCCTAATAGGTGGGCCGAACGCCTGGGTCCACAACTAGTGTCTAAGGGTCACACCAATGCCTCCCCTTCCCCTGTGTTACGCGCTGGCCAATCCCCTGTCCAAAACGCAGGACCAGATGCCTCCCGCCATGCACCTGGACCTTCTCAACAGGGCCGGCCTTTGGGGTGTGCGGGCTGTGCGGCCGCACAGGGCGCCATAGCAACAGGGGCGCTGGGCGGCCGACAGCTCGCAATGTAATATGCGGCAGGCGAGGCTGCACTTGTGTTCTCCCTCGGGGCGCCGCCTCCATCTCCTCCTCCCCTGTGTCTGACCTGCCTGCTGCCCCCGCAGCTGCCAATAAGAAGAGACATGGGAGGAGGAGGGGAGGGGCTGAGGCCACTGCGCCACCAATGAAGATAACTGACCTGTAATACAAATACAGGAGGCGGGTGCCGGAATCAAATAGCCGGCACCCGACCTCTGTGACAGGGAGCTGCGATCAGCTGCAGTTGAGTTAACCCTTCAGGTGCGGTACCTGAGGGGTTAACTGCCGCTGATCGCAGCTCCCTGTCACAGAGGTCGGGTGCCGGCTATTTGATTCCGGCACCCGCCTCCTGTATTTGTATAAGAAACGTTGGTGGCACAGTGCGGCCCCCTCCCCCCCCCCCCAACACCCCAGTATAAGAAACGTTGGTGGCACAGTGGGAAGTGCCAATGAGGGTTAAAAAATAATTAAAAAAATTAACTCACCTCCTCCAGTTGATCGGGTAGCTGCCGGTCTCCTGTTTCTTCAGGACCTGTGGTGACGTCACTGAGCTCATCACATGGCCCATTACCATGGTGATGGATCATGTGATGCATCATGTGATGAGCACAGTGATGTCACCAAAGGTCCTTTGACAGGTTCTGAAGAAAGAACAGGAGACGATCAATTGGAGGAGGTGAGTTAATTATTTTTTTTATTTTTTAACCCTCATTGGCACTGCCCACTGCGCCACCAATGTTTATTATATGGGGGGTGCACTGCGCCACCAATGTTTATTATACTGGGGTGTTGGGGGGGCACACTGAACCACCAATGTTTATTATATTGGGGGGCGCTCTGCGCTCATGTTTGTTATATTGGGGGGCGCACTGCGCTCATGTTTGCTATATTGGGGGGGCGCACTGCGCCAATGTTTATTATATGGGGGGGGCGCACTGCGCCACCAATGTTTATTATACTGGGGTGTTGGGGGGGGCACACTGAACCACCAATGTTTATTATATTGGGGGGCGCACTGCGCTCATGTTTGTTATATTGGGGGGGCGCACTGCGCTCATGTTTGTTATATTGGGGGGGGGCGCACTGCGCTCATGTTTGTTATATTGGGGGGGCGCACTGCGCTCATGTTTGTTATATTGGGGGGCGCACTGCGCTCATGTTTGCTATATTGGGGGGGCACACTGCGCCAATGTTTATTATATTGGGGGGGGCGCACTGCGCCACCAATGTTTATTATACTGGGGTGTTGGGGGGGCGCACTGCGCCACCAATGTTTATTATACTGGGGTGTTGGGGGGGCGCACTGCGCCACCAATGTTTATTATACTGGGGTGTTGGGAGGGGCGCACTGCGCCACCAATGTTTATTATATTGGGGGGGGGGGCGCACTGCGCACAACGACGGGTTAGGGAAATTTCACAGAAGAGTGCGCATGCGCTGGGAGCCTCGCCGGCGGTTAGGGTAGGGAAAAATTATGGGCCAGTGCACAGGTGCGGTGATCAGATAGATGTTCTCAGCTGGACACCGGCCGACACTGCGCATGCGCTGGGAGCCTCACCAGCGGTTAGGGTAGGAAAAAAGCACTGGCCCGTACGTAATTTTTCCCTTCCCTAACCGCTGGTGAGGCTCCCGGTGCATGCGCAGTGTCGGCCGGTGTCCAGCTGAGAACATCCATCCGATCACTGCGCCTGCGCACTGGCCCATAGTTTTTCCCTACCCTAACCGCCGGCGAGGCTCCTGGCGCATGCGCACTCTGCTGTGAAATTTCCCTAACCTGTCGTTGTGCGCCTGCGTGGCGCTGCACACCTCCTCACGTCATGTCCGGTGCGACCGGAAGTGACGAGGGTAGGGAGATCTCACGAAGTAGGGAAGTATAACATTACACCGGCCTTTGGGGTGTGCGGGCTGGTAACTACTTGGTTGGATAGTCAGCCAGCCTATGCCATGATGCCAGCAACAAGCAGTGTTTTTTTTTTTTTTTGGGGGGGGGCACCACAAGGTTAGCTCGCACAGGGCGCCTGAACAGCTAAGGCCGGCCCTGCTTCTCAAGCACCATCAGCTAGAACATTCACTTCTGTGTCCCAGCGCAGTGTACAGATGTCTATATCCCAGGCTTTTGAACAAAAGACCAAATACCCAGCCACCCACCCACAGACCATAGCACTAAATGCGCAACTTTCCAAATTGCTGGCCATTGAAATATTGCCTTTAAGGCTTATGGACACTGAGGCTTTCCGCAGCCTGATATCGGCTGCTGTCCTGTGGTACTCTGTCCCCAGTCACCAATATTTTTCACGGTGTGCAGTCCCAGCCTTACACCAGCATGTGTCCCGCAACATCACCCATGCCCTGACCAACGCAGTTATTGGGAAAGTCCACTTAACGACTGACACATGGACAAGTGCTTGTGGCCAGGGAAGCTACATTTCCCTGACAGCACACTGGGTGAACGATGTGGAGGCTGGGAGTGAGTCGTACCATGGGATGGCACAGGTGCTACTGACGCCAAGGATTGCGGGCCCTACTTCCATCAGGGTTTCCGCCACCACCCATTCTCCTCCGCCTCCTCCACTTCCACCTCTGAATTATCATCTTGCAGCACCAGTCAGACATCAGTCAGTAGCTGGAAGCAGTGTAGCACTGCAGTGGGGAAGCGGCAGCAGGCCGAGCTTAAACTGATCTGCTTAGGTGACAAGCAGCACCCCCCCCCCCCGCAGTGCTGTGGTAGGGGATAAGGGACCAGACTAAGCTGTGACTCTCGCCACTCAACCTAGGAGCAGGCATGGTTGTGTCTGATAATGGCTATAACTTGGTGGCGGCTTTGGAGCCCGGCAAGCTCACACACATACCATTCCTAGCCCATGTGTTCAACCTAGTGGTTCAGTGGTTTCTCAAAACCTACCCCAATTTGCCTAAACTGCTGGTGAAGGTGCGCCGTGTGTGTGCCCATTTCCGCAAGTCATCGACATCTTCAGCCGGTCTGGCAACGCTGCAGCAGCGCTTGGAATTGCCAGCTCACCGACTGTTGTGCGACGTGAGCATGCGCTGGAACCCCACATTCCACATGTTGGCCAGACTTTGTGAGCAGCAGAGGGCAGTAGTGGAATACCAGCTGCAACATGGTCATCGCCTTTCCAGTCAGCTTCTACTCTTCACAAGCGACGAGAGGGCATTGATGTCTGTGAGGTTTTATGCAACTTTGAGAAATCAACACAGATGGTGAGCGGCGATAATGCTATTATAAGCGTAACCATCCCACTTCTGTATCTACTCAAACGCTCGCTGCTCACAATTAAGGAGGACGCTTTGCATGTGGAAGAGGTAGAAATGGAGGAAGACAGTACACAGGGTGATAGCCAGACCACCCTCAGTTCGTCTTCTCAGCTCAAATTTGATGATGATGATGATGAGGAGGAGGAGCAGGAGACGGTTGCCTACACTACAGAGGGTAGTACCCATGGAGGTTTTATTCCATCTGTTCAGCGTAGATGAGTAGAAGAGGAGGAAGAGGATAAGGAGATTGAGAGTCATCCTCCTAATGAGGACAGCGAAGTCTTGTCTGTTGGGACCCTGGCACACATGGCTGACTTTATGTTATGCTGGCTTTCCCATGACCCTCGCGTTATACGCATTTTGGCCAACACTGATTACTGGTTGTTCACCATTCTAGACCACCGCTACAAAGATTACTTCTCATCTCTCATTCCTGTGGTGGAGACGACGAGCGAAATGGTGCAATACCAGAAGGTCCTTCTAAAAAAATTGCTCCAAAAATTTCCAGCTGACAACGCTGGCTGCAGAGTACGTAGTTCCTTGGCCAACCGAGGAGGGGATACAAGGGGAACACGCAGCAGTTCCAACAGAGGCAGGGAAACACTGGCAACAGCCTGGAACAGTTTTATGATACCCCGCCAGCACCCTCAACCTGATGCGCAGCCTAGTGTCACAAGTAGGGAAACATTTTGGAAGATGGTGAAGGAGTACGTAGCAGAACGTGTCAGCGTCTTTGGTGATCCCTTTGTGCCTTACAACTATTGGGTGTCCAAGCTGGATACGTGGCGCTCTACACCTTGGAGGTGCTGGCCTGCCCCGCCGCCAGTGTTTTGTCAGAGCGGGTATTTAGTGCTGCTGGAGGCATAATAACTAATAAGCGCATCCACCTGTCAACTAAAAAAGCCCTGGATTGCCCCTGACTTCTCTACTCCACCAGAGGAAAGCGGCTGAACATAAAGGCACTCTAAATGTGGCTTTTATGGTGTATTGAATACACTGTATTCCCATGCACCCCTTACACCACTAAAAAGGGTATATGGTTTTCTCGTCCTCCTCCTCCTCCATCATATCAACATACTTATTAGGCTGCCCTCACCCATAATGTCTTAGAGGGTCACCAGCAGACCCTCACCCATAATGTTTTTGAGGGTCACCAGTAGGCCCTCACCCATAATGTATTTGAGGGTCATTAGCAGGTCCTCAAACATAATGTTTTACAGAGTCAGCTCAGCAGCAGACATTCACCCCTAAATTTTTAGATGGTCAGCTCGGCAGCAGGCCCTTGCTCCTAATGTTTTTGAGGGTCACCAGCAGGCCATCATTCATAATTTTTAAAGGGAGTGTATGATGCCCTCCTTTATGTGTAATAAAGGGTGTATTGGAGTTCCGGTTCCTTGTAATTCTTGGCAGCCCTTTTCCTTAGTGCATAGGCTTTATGAGTGTAGGGGTCCCACTACCTGAACAATTGTACCACCATATGAATGAGGCCCTCCTTTATGTGATATATAGGTTGTATCGGAGTGCCTCTTCCTTGTAATTTTTGACAGCAATTGCACTTTATATACAAGTAAGTATACAGGAAAAAAGGTTTCCTAACAATTTTTCCTCTAAAATCGATTTTATCTTCGGTTTGGTGCGCATTATTGTTAGTCTGTAAAAGTGGCGTACTACTCCGACAACATTGTTCCCAGCAGCGACCTGGGAGTCCAAGATGAATCCAGACATCCTCCCCATGCTGTTCCCAAACCATATTGTAGTGCTATCATCAATTTCTGACCTTTTCCTATGAACCAGACACCCTCCCCTCTTCAGAGCAGGGGGTGCCTGGTTTAATGCTCGAGTTCCCCCATTGACTTCAATTGTACTCGGGTGCTCGGTAGAGCACCCGACCATCCCGAGGTGTTCTACTCGAGCACCCGAGCACTTTGGTGCTCGACCAACACTAGTAACTATGTAACTTGACTGAAGATTAAATGGAACACAAAGTGTCCCGCCACTCTTCATTGTTTACCTCTACTTGTGTTGTGTGAAATGCATACCTTTGTAAAAGGCTTTCTAATTTTCCATGACTAACAATGCAGTATTAAAATCTTTATTTCACTGACCTTCCTGTATTGATTTGCCTATTTTGTGAATTTATGATACATTAAAATAAAATCCATGACTAAAATGTAATTTATTTAAAATAATTTAGAAAAATTAAATATTTATATGTACACTATTTTTAATATACATTTTGTACAAATCTTTTAAATCTGAAATTCTTAAAACTGAAATATTATTACATATATTTTGGGAGCTTTCTCAGTTCTTCCATATACAATTTGACTTTTATACACTGTATATCTTTAGAGTAGAAGTTGTCCTAAAAAAAAAGTAATAGTCAATACAGTGCTACAAATAGACTAGACTGTAAAAGAATTAAAGCTCTGAGCTGTAAAGTCCACAAACACAAAGTCCTCTTGTCTGGGACAAGTGTTCTTTGATAATCTTGAAGCGTCATAAAAGGTGGGAAAAACAACCCAAGTATGTTAAGATGGAAACATTTACAAACTGTAGAAAAAAGTTAAGCCTTGAATTTCTTGATCCTAAATAGTAGATAATTTGTTCATTCCTTTCTATGTGGATTTCTCAAAGGCGTTACTTAAAGGAATAGTTCAACAAGGGTCTTGGTGCCTCTAATTCCATGATGTTATTCTAAGCAAGGAAAAGGTCAGATTTGAGTGGGTTCTGAAAGAGTGACTTTACAGGTCTGGTATTTTAGAGGGGTGTGTGAGTCCACAGTTTAAAAAAAAAAATGATTGGATTTCTTTACAAAGACCATGCCGTGTCTTTAGCTGAAACCTTTTTATAAATAGAATCAAAGTGGTTTGTTTCCACGGGTCTGTCTTTTTAGTATTTCTATGGACACAAAGATATTTTCATTAGTCTATTTTTAATGTTTACAGGTGATGTTTAGTTTACTTGTATCTAACTTTAGCCTGACATCAGCCATTATTGTAAGCAATTCTCTCGTAACATCCATGTTCATAGTGATGAGATCATATAATTAATTCAATCTTGGCTGTTATCCTTTATTGTTGTTTCACTATACTTAATCCAGAAAATAAACTTTCTTTTTGTCAGATTTCTTTTTATTGGGATATTTTGTATAGTTGATGAAACATGATGTAGCATAAATATATTGTCTTTATTTATTTTATTTACTCGCTCATTTTTATTAGTTAACCCCTTAGTGACCAGTCTGTTTTGGGCCTTAACCCTTTCAAAAAGTATTCGCCGTTCTGTGGTGAAGTAAGTAAATTACAGCCCTTTTAGGCATGTATTAGTGGCAAAAAAAATATATTTGCCGTTCAGCGGTGCAGTTATATGTTCTAATGCCCTTTTTGGCATGTATTAGTGAAAATAAAAGAGCTTATATGCCGTTGTGTGGTAAAGTGAGAAAATTACAGACTTTTTTGGGGTGTTTTAATTTCTTTTATATTTATTTATTTGATCTAACAGTATGTCAGACAGAGAAGTGCCAGGCCCTGCACATAATGGCAGAGGCCTAAATGTTTCTGGCACAGGCACAGGTCGCAGCAGAGTAAGAGGGCGTGACAACAGGAGTCGCAGCAAGAGGCCTAAGCTCCCGGTGTCATCTAGCAGTCGTGTCTTGACCAGCAACCCAGCGTTCTTGAATGGTTGACTCGGTCATCCACTTCGTCCCAAGTGACATCGGACACCCCAAGCCAACAGTCGTTGGTCCGTCAGACACAACCCTTAGTTGGCATGGCCCAGGAGCAGGCCTTGTGCCCTAAGCTGTCCTCAACCTGCCTCTGTCCTTTTCTGTTCCCTCAGCCAGACAAGTATTATATGCTGTGGGCTCAGATCCACTATACAGCGAGGACGAGCTACTAGAGGACAGTCAGCAGCTACTGGCCAGCCTAGAAGTGGAGGAAATATCCGCTGCTTTCTCTGGTAGGCGGGCAAGTAATGATAAGGAGAGTGACGTGGGAGCTGGTGTTCTGAGCGGTCAGGCTCCTGACCCAGAGACTGTTGAGGAGGACATCAGTGCCGTGCAGACAGTACTCGATGATGATGTAGTTGATCGAACTTGGGAGCCAGGTGAATTAGGGGCTTCATCATCATTGAGAGAAGAGGGTGGCAGCTTGCCCATGAGGCAGCGGCGGAGCCAGCAAGTTGCTAGCATGGCCAGTAGTCAGCAGGGTGGCAGCAGTGGGAGGTCGAGAGCCAAACGTGCCCGGGGTAGACTACCCACTTTGCAGGAGCCTACTTGCCCGGAAAGTAGTGGTGCAGGGGTTCACGGAAGCATCAGCGGTAGCAGTCAGTCAGTGCGGAGTGTTGGGGGTAAAATCACCTACTTAGCGGTGTGGGAGTTTTTTGTTAAGCCGCTGGAGGAGGTAAACATGGCCATTTGTAGAATCTGTGGGAAGAAGGTGAAGCGTGGCCAGAGTACCAATGTTGGCACCATGGCCCTGCGTCAACATAAAGTGGCCTGGGAGAACCGTGGCTCCGATGTGGTGGTCCAGCCTGCTGCAGCAACCGCTGCATCAGCCAGTGGCACGCAACCAATTTCAGGCAGTCAGGGCTCCACCACCTCATCCGAAGGGACCTGTCTGTCCTTCCCATCATCAGCTGGTCCTGATGCTCCTGCTCCTCCTCCTACAACATTAGGGATGAAGGTCTGCTGCTGATCTGACCTTCTAAAATATTAGGGGTGAGGGCAGCCTAATAAGCATGTTGATATGATGGAGGGGGAGAAGGAGGAGGATGAGAAAAGGAAGATTGAACCATATACCCTTTTTTGTGGTGGAAGGGGTGCATGGGAATACAGTGTATTCAATACACCATGAAAGCCACATTTAAAGTGACTTTATGTTCAGCCGCTCTTCTCTGGTGAAAAAGAAGTCAGGGGCAATCCAGGTCTTGTTCATTTTGATAAGCGTCAACCCGTCGTTGCTATGGGGCCTGCAGCGCAGGGGGGCCCGGAGCGCAGGGAAGGCCCCCCCCCTCCGTTTATTTTAGCCAGTACTAGTAGTACACTACATACACTAGTCTGTGGTGCAGGCGCAGCGGACCCGCGGCACTTGCCTTTGACTTTGATTGGCGGGCCCCCCGCACGTCTTGTATTAACCTACCTAACTGTATGAACTTGATTCTCCTGGCCAGGCTGTGGGCGTGTTCACTTTTCACACTGGCCAATCAGCACAAGTCAGCAGAACAAAGAGGCAGCTGCTGATTGGCCAGTGTTTGCAGGCAGCTAGAGCAGGCGCCGCTTAAACCCATTCATTCTCTGCACACCCTGCACCGAGCCCAGCCCCAGACTGATGGTCTGCCTGCCTGCCCGCCCGACTGCTCCTGACCGGACACGGAGTCCCGGACGGTGGTCACCTTCTATTGATTGGTTGGTGTGCCGTTGTTGGTTTGTTGTTGTGTATGGGAACAGGAAGGGATAGATTAATGCAGCATTGCCTGCCACTGCCAGGCAGCAAGAGAACTCATAGGGAGGGGGGCTTATAGAGGACAGTCTGCTTTCCTCCTACTCGTATGAGCCTCCCCCCCCCCCCCAAGTCCTCTATGAGCTCCCAACCCCTAATGCCCCCCAAAATGCTCAGGGCCAGGGGGGAGAGGAGTAGAAGGAAAGCACACTGTCCTGAGCATTTTGGTGGGCATTAAGGGTTTGGGGGGCTCATAGAGGACAGTCTGCTTTCCTCCTACTCTGTCCTGTAAGCCTTCAATGAGCCCCCCTAATGCCCCATTACTCCAAAATGCCCAGGGGGGAGGAGTAGAAGGAAAGCACACTGTTCTGAGTCTCCCCCCCCCCAGTCCTCTATGAGCCTCCCAACCGCTAATGCCCCCCATTACTCCAAAATGTCAAGGGGGGGGGGGGAGTAGGAGGAAAGCACACTGTCCTCTATGAGCCTCCACCCCCCCCCCACCCGAGTCCTCTATGAGCCCCCCCAAAATGCCCATGGGGGAGAGGAGTAGAAGGAAAGCACACTGTCCTAAGCATTTTGGGGGCATTAAGGGTTTGGGGGTCTCATAGTGGACAGTGTGCTCTCCTACTCCTTCCCCCCCCGGGCATTTTGGGGGGCATTAGGGATTCTTTAATGGGGGGGTGGCATGGGAGGAGCCAGGACAGGAGGTGGGACGGGCCAGGGGTGGGTAGTGGGTGGGGTTAGGGTGCCCAATTCAGATGCTTGCTATGGGGCCCAGTGATTTCTATGTACGTCCCTGCCCCACACACATACAATCGCAATACAATACGATCTTATAACGGTAACATTAAATCTAATATTTCCCCAAAATACTTTTTGATGTTTTGCTGAGGACATTATTTACAATACTTGTATTAACCCCTTCAACCCCGGACCTGTTTTCACCTTCCTGCCCAGGCCATTTTTGCAAATCTGACATGTGTCACTTTATGTGGTGATAACTTTAAAACGCTTTTACTTATACAGGCCATTCTGACATTGTTTTCTCGTCAGATATTGTACTTCATGACAGTGGTAAAAATAAGTTTAAAAAAAACATTTGCAAGTTAGCAAATTTCCAAATTTCTATTTCTCTACTTTAACCCCTTAAGGACCGAGGACGTACCGGTACGCCCTATTTCCCGAGTCCTTAAGGACCGAGGACGTACCGGTACGTCCTGACTTAAAATCTGAATTCCGGCGCCGCGGGGGTTAATCGAAACGGGATTTCGGCTGAAATCATTCAGCCGGCATCCCGTAACAACGCAGGGGGGGGTCATTGGACCCCCCCGTATCGGCGATCGCAGAAAACCGCAGGTCAATTCAGACCTGCGGTTTTCTGCGTTTCCGGTCCATTCGGGTGTCCTGTGACCCGATGAACCGGAAAAAGACTGCGATCGGTGGCGTAATTTTACACCACCAATCGCAGTCCGAGGATTTGCAGAGGCGGAGCTGGCCCTGGTGCTGAACGCCGCTGTCCAGGGTGCTGATTGGTGCAGGGGAGAGAGGCGCGAGATTCAAACTTCCTGCGCTCCTCTCTCCCCTCCTCTTCCTGTCCAGCACCCTGACCGTGCAGCATCGTCCAGCACCAGCTCCTGTGTCCCCCTAAATCGGCATCCATCACCCTCCTGCACCCATCGCCACCCAGGTAGGTTAGGGTCAGTGAGGGAGAGGCACCTTTAGGCAGGGATAGAAGGGAAAAGTTAGAAAAAAAAAAAAAAAAAAAAAGCACATTCATTCCAAACTTTTTTTTTTCAACTTTCAGACCCCAGACCCCCCCTGCCACTTGCCCCCCCCGCATCCCCCCCACCACCAGCCCCCCCCCCACCAACCCCCTCCCCCCACCACCAGACCCTTCCCCCACCACCACTTTTTTTTTTTTTTCTGCGTGCGCTGACTGGCCGGCACTTTTTAGCGTCCGTCCACTGTTAGCGCATCGCCCGCCCCACCACCCCACCGACCGCTGATCAGCGTTGAACCGCAGATCAGCAAGTTTGAACTTTTTTTTTTTTTTTTTTCCTAACACTTTTTTTTGCCTGGACTTTTTAGTATGTGAACACCCGTGCCCCCACACACACGCACATAGAATAAAGGTTTACACGCACGCACATACACACGCACACACACACACCCATGGCCCGCCGGGTGTTCTCGGCCGAGGAGGCATATGCCCAGATTGCCTCCGACTCTGAGAGCCCCAGTGAGGATGAGGATGACCCCACGTTCCTTTTGTCATCCGCATCCTCCTCATCATCATCGGATGACGATGAGCCACCAAGGCAGCGGAGACGCCGCCAGGCGGAGCCAGGGGCCACACATGCTAGGGATCCTGTGGCCCACCCTAGTACGAGCCGCCCTGGGGTTCGTACTGGTTTCCCGGCCCACCAAATAAGTTCACCGGAGCCCCCTGCCGATGAACTTAGCTGGTGTCCCCCAGTGGACTTTGAGCCTGAGATTCCGGATTTCGCTGGCAATCCTGGAATCCAGATTCCCACAGTGGGGTTTACTGAAATAGACTTTTTTAGTTTTTTTTTCAGTAACCCACTGGTGAATTTGATGGTGGAGCAGACGAATCTGTACGCCCAACAGTTCGTCGCTCAAAACCCAGGCTCAGTTTTGGCTAGATAATGCCATGGACAAGATTAGGAGCGGAGGACAGAAAAAAGAAGAGACGCCACCCTGGGGGCAAAAGCACACGTATCCACAATATATGGTACAAAAGGATGTATATATAAGGTACATGAACGTCAAATGATGAGTCACTGCTCAAGGTCATGTACGGTATGCAAGTAATAATGGTAATACCAGGTGAGCCACCTGTCTGACGCTAAAACACCTCTGTGTATATCAAAGACAAATAATCATTGGTGTGCAGAGAGCCAGTGCAATAACGCCTTGTGCTGCAGACCAATGAAGCAAGATTAAACAATAACAATATTGGCAATAACCAGAGGAGAACAGCGGAGACAGGAACTCACCATAGGTAGGAGCCGTGTGCCAGAGTGACCAGGGTGGCGCTACCCCAACGCGCGTTTCGGCGTACCTTCGTCAGGGGGTAGCGCCGTCACTGTGGATTGGGTATAAAAAGGTTCCCCCAGCCAATCGGAGAGTCAATGACCCACTTGTTCCCAGGTGTGTAGAGGTGCCGGCGCGCGCAAACCCGATGGTAACCGAGTCCAGCCACCCCACGGCCGGCGTCCCGCCGGCACGCCCACACCACGTGATGAAATCACATGATCGGGCGGTTCCGACGTCAGGACGCACGGGCGTGAGGCGCCGGAGGCGGCCCCGGGCAACGCGCGCACACATCACACTAGGGAAGAGGAGTCAAGAGGTCACCATAAGGACATGAGCGCAACGGAGGACGAACATTACAGTGTACAGAATATATCCAGATACATAAGTATGATGCACTTTACAAAGACCCATAGTGCATACTGTGTCATGCATACCAAAAAACCAAAATTGGTTAAATTTGATGAACAAGTAAACAAAAGAAAAGATAAAACAAAGAAAAAGGCAAATATTATGTACATGATTGGAATCACCAAAATACAATTTACACACAGCATACAGAGTCACAACGCACAATAATAAGGGGAATTTATAGAAAGTATACCAGATAGGTATACATACCGTAAGCATGATCATACGTGATCGTACGTAAATGAGTAATGTATACAAAATCATATAAATGAATAAGTAAATGATTATATCGGATAAGTGTGCATGGAAAAAAACATATTCATACATAATCATACATAATAATGAAAGATACTAATAATGATGCTGTAAATAAAGAATGACAAAAATAAAAAAGTAAGAAAATGAATAAAATAATAAAGAATAAAGTAATAGTGAGGGAGGAATCCAGAGCTGGACTCACAATAAACAAGATATGTACGTGTATATAAAGCTGAAGTAAAAAATGCCCAATAAACGGGGGATGACGGATCCCACATTAAATACAAAAAACAAAAAACAACAATTCATGTGAAAGTGAAAAGAAACAACAAAGTGTTGTTATAGAATGAGTATACATATGCACATGGATGCATAAATCCGCACATGTGCATGTGTATATATACATGTGCGTATATACGTATGTATGTGTAATATAAACTAAAATGTGTGTGATATTTCATACTTGCTATAAACAAGGAAAATTAGATGCTACCATGTATGTTTTTAAAAACATCGATACTTATAAAGCGTAAAGTGCAAAAGTGCGAAGTGCAGAGCGGAAACAAGGACAAGGGAAGGAGGGGAAGGATAGGAAGGAAAGAGGAAGGGAACACAAAGAGGTAAATACGGGTATAGACGATCCATGTGTGCTGAAGGTCATATGCACTATATATACTGGAAATGTGTGCACTAAAAATGTGCACCACAATTGCGCATCCGTTGAGTCAAAAAAAAGGTAAAAGAAAATCCCTTCATAAGGAGTCAAGCGAGGGAAGAAACATGGTTCAAAGTCCCAAAAGATGAATACTGGAACGTAATGAAGGCTGGGGAAAGAATAGAAAAACGGAGAAATGGAGTTAGCGTAAACTGTATAAACAATCTGTTAAAAGAAATACGGATAAAAATCCACAGTTGTGGATCCAGTGACTACAAGAAGGAAGAAAAACCCAAACTCTCATTGAGGCCCTTTGGACGGAGAGTCCCAAGGGTCCAAATCCAGCGGCTCTCTTATTGAGCTAGCCGCTTGGATGTATTACCTGCACGCAGGTCGACTTGTATGCAATCGATGCCCCTGACTTTTAGACCTCTAGGGTTACAAGAGTGGAATTCCCTGAAGTGTCTTGGAATTGGTTTAAGGGTCTCGACCTCCTTTACAACCTGCGCTTTAAGAATATCCCTCACATGCTCCCGCACACGGACCCTCAACTCACGGGTTGTGAGACCTACATATATCTTGGGGCATGGGCATGTAGCATAATACACCACCCGTGTGCTGGAGCATGTGAGGGATTGATGTATTTTGAAAGATCTAGTTCCAGAAGAGTCTACGAAATCAGAGGAGCGTTCCATGTTGGGACACGCGGCGCAACTGCCGCACGGTCTAAAACCGATCTTTGGGCCACCTTGTCCGGCATTCAGTTGGGGTACTGTTGGTTGTAAATAACCTCGAACTAAATTGTCCCGTAGGGTGCAAGCCCTACGTGCCGTGACTAGAGGCCGTGTGGGTAACAATCTTTCCAAGACTGGATCTGTGAGTAAGATAGACCAGTGTGAGGCTAGAACCTCTCGCATTTTATTCCACTGTGAATGGTATGTGCTCACAAACCTGATTTTATCATCCGTGGTTTTATTTCTTCTGATTTGTAACAGCTGGGATTGGTCCTGGATTTTTGCACGCCAATAGGCTTTTTTTATAGACCGATGACTGTACCCCCTTTGGAGAAAACGATCCTTCAATTCACTCGCCTGTTTTTCGAATGTTGCGTCATCGGAACAGATTCGCCGAATACGCAAAAACTGACCGACAGGGATAGTGGAGATAGTACTTTTGGGATGCAAAGATGTCGCATGCAAGTATGCATTGACGGCCGTCTCTTTCCGGAAAACATCCGTCCTGAGGCGGCCGCCAGCATCCCTAAACACCGAAACATCCAGGAAATCCACTCTTTGTCGACTACACACAACTGGATGCCGTCTTCAAAGATGAGGGAGCGGTGGGTGGTTCCAGTGGCTGCATGGGTAGGGAGATCCAAAATTCTCTAATGGTATTACTGCACAAACGGGCACGCATCTGGTGGAACAAGGCCTTTCTTGAGAAATATCTTCAGAGAGGCCTTATCCCCCGAGGCTTAAGAATTCAGGTATTTCCCTCCTTTCCCATTGAGGATGACCTCTTTGTGTCGAAGTGGGAGGAAACGTGCAACCAAAGCTCTTTTACATTTATGGAGCTCCTGATTGGCCACAATAAAAAGAGTCTAGAACAGCTCGACACAGAGATTGATCAGCTACAGACACGTTTGTCAACTGTTTGCAGTACTGAACTGCTGAAAACCTTTCAAGAGCAACTGGACACCAAATATCCCATTTGGGAGAAGGAGATCCAAGAATTAAAAATTGAAAAATTCGCCAGAGATAATAACGATGCACAGTCAAACCGTATATATAAATGGAAAAACAGAGACTCTAATAGGAATAGATCCCGTAGTAGATCTTCATCCATTTCTTCTGTGTCATCCATTGGCGACTCTCAACCACGGGGCGGCTATTCGACTCGACAGACCCGGAATAATAAAAACAATAAAGGAAAAGTAGAACAAGAATCCGGCCTGGGAAAGAAAAAACAGTCAGAGACAGCTTCAAACTCAAAGCATCCGGATAATACACCAAAGGTAATTAATTTATCTGGCCATACCCTCTCCAGCACGGATACTTCCCTGCTGGAAAGAGGCCTATCTTATGTACCCAGTACCAGGTTCGATTGTTTTACTGCCATTAAGGACTTGAACCTTTTTGGACGATCCTTGATGATGAGGAGATGGCACGCTAGAGGTCACTCACCTGATTCCCTCAATTCGGAGGATGAACAGAGAGCATTGAAGATCCTGGAGGATTTGCTGTCAGAACAGGATAGACCGGATTTTAGTATGGTCAATGAAATACCATCGGCCATAAAAAAGAGGTCTAAGAAATTTCCCCCCCTGTCTCTATGTCCGGCAATCGACCTGTTTGTGAAGACGGTCAGCAGAGATTTTGAACGGATTTCTATATCCGTTCCAAATGACAACCTAAATAAGGCACAACGATTGAGTCTATTCAGACTTAAAAACATTCCGGACGTGGTGTACAAACCCGCTGACAAGGGGGGAAATTTGGTGATGTGGCCCCGAGACATGTACTTGGCGGAAGCGTACCGACAACTTCGAGACCCCATATGTTACCGAAAGTTAACCTTTAACCCTTTGATCTCCTTTAGAGGTGAACTCATGAAAATACTGGATACCGCATTGGAAGAAAATCTTATTTCCAAACAGCTACATGAGGCTCTCATCGTCCAGGAACCATCTATCCCTACCCTGTACCTACTACCCAAGGTGCATAAGAACACCTCCACACCACCAGGTAGGCCTATTATTTCCGGGTGCAATAGTATGGTGGAGAATATCTGTAAATTACTAGACTTCCACCTAAAACCCATTGTGGAAACTCTACCATCATATGTTAGAGATACATCAGATTTTTTACAGAGGATACAGGGTATCATTTTAGAGGAGGATAACATCATGGTGACCTGCGATGTAGAGTCCCTCTATACGAGCATCCAACACAATGAGGGTCTACGAGCAGTTGAATTCTTCCTGACTGCCAGCAACCTTCCGAGGGAATTCTCCTATTTTCTGTTACAGCTGTTAAAATTTGTGCTTACAAGGAATTTCTTTTCCTTTAATGGGTCCTTCTTCCTACAGCTCCAGGGGACAGCGATGGGGGCAGCATGTGCGCCTGCATATGCCAACCTGTTCCTGGGGCTGTGGGAGAGGGACCTTTTCCTGTCAGACAGGCACGCCATCATGGACCGCGCCATTTTATGGGCGCGGTACATTGATGATGTTTTCTTGATCTGGCAGGGCACGGAGGAGGAACTCCATGGTTTCTTCCGTTTATTAAATGCGAACTCCATCAACATCAAGCTGACTTACAGCCATAGTCGACAAAGAGTGGATTTCCTGGATGTTTCGGTGTTTAGGGATGCTGGCGGCCGCCTCAGGACGGATGTTTTCCGGAAAGAGACGGCCGTCAATGCATACTTGCATGCGACATCTTTGCATCCCAAAAGTACTATCTCCACTATCCCTGTCGGTCAGTTTTTGCGTATTCGGCGAATCTGTTCCGATGACGCAACATTCGAAAAACAGGCGAGTGAATTGAAGGATCGTTTTCTCCAAAGGGGGTACAGTCATCGGTCTATAAAAAAAGCCTATTGGCGTGCAAAAATCCAGGACCAATCCCAGCTGTTACAAATCAGAAGAAATAAAACCACGGATGATAAAATCAGGTTTGTGAGCACATACCATTCACAGTGGAATAAAATGCGAGAGGTTCTAGCCTCACACTGGTCTATCTTACTCACAGATCCAGTCTTGGAAAGATTGTTACCCACACGGCCTCTAGTCACGGCACGTAGGGCTTGCACCCTACGGGACAATTTAGTTCGAGGTTATTTACAACCAACAGTACCCCAACTGAATGCCGGACAAGGTGGCCCAAAGATCGGTTTTAGACCGTGCGGCAGTTGCGCCGCGTGTCCCAACATGGAACGCTCCTCTGATTTCGTAGACTCTTCTGGAACTAGATCTTTCAAAATACATCAATCCCTCACATGCTCCAGCACACGGGTGGTGTATTATGCTACATGCCCATGCCCCAAGATATATGTAGGTCTCACAACCCGTGAGTTGAGGGTCCGTGTGCGGGAGCATGTGAGGGATATTCTTAAAGCGCAGGTTGTAAAGGAGGTCGAGACCCTTAAACCAATTCCAAGACACTTCAGGGAATTCCACTCTTGTAACCCTAGAGGTCTAAAAGTCAGGGGCATCGATTGCATACAAGTCGACCTGCGTGCAGGTAATACATCCAAGCGGCTAGCTCAAAAAGAGAGCCGCTGGATTTGGACCCTTGGGACTCTCCGTCCAAAGGGCCTCAATGAGAGTTTGGGTTTTTCTTCCTTCTTGTAGTCACTGGATCCACAACTGTGGATTTTTATCCGTATTTCTTTTAACAGATTGTTTATACAGTTTACGCTAACTCCATTTCTCCGTTTTTCTATTCTTTCCCCAGCCTTCATTACGTTCCAGTATTCATCTTTTGGGACTTTGAACCATGTTTCTTCCCTCGCTTGACTCCTTATGAAGGGATTTTCTTTTACCTTTTTTTTGACTCAACGGATGCGCAATTGTGGTGCACATTTTTAGTGCACACATTTCCAGTATATATAGTGCATATGACCTTCAGCACACATGGATCGTCTATACCCGTATTTACCTCTTTGTGTTCCCTTCCTCTTTCCTTCCTATCCTTCCCCTCCTTCCCTTGTCCTTGTTTCCGCTCTGCACTTCGCACTTTTGCACTTTACGCTTTATAAGTATCGATGTTTTTAAAAACATACATGGTAGCATCTAATTTTCCTTGTTTATAGCAAGTATGAAATATCACACACATTTTAGTTTATATTACACATACATACGTATATACGCACATGTATATATACACATGCACATGTGCGGATTTATGCATCCATGTGCATATGTATACTCATTCTATAACAACACTTTGTTGTTTCTTTTCACTTTCACATGAATTGTTGTTTTTTGTATTTAATGTGGGATCCGTCATCCCCCGTTTATTGGGCATTTTTTACTTCAGCTTTATATACACGTACATATCTTGTTTATTGTGAGTCCAGCTCTGGATTCCTCCCTCACTATTACTTTATTCTTTATTATTTTATTCATTTTCTTACTTTTTTATTTTTGTCATTCTTTATTTACAGCATCATTATTAGTATCTTTCATTATTATGTATGATTATGTATGAATATGTTTTTTTCCATGCACACTTATCCGATATAATCATTTACTTATTCATTTATATGATTTTGTATACATTACTCATTTACGTACGATCACGTATGATCATGCTTACGGTATGTATACCTATCTGGTATACTTTCTATAAATTCCCCTTATTATTGTGCGTTGTGACTCTGTATGCTGTGTGTAAATTGTATTTTGGTGATTCCAATCATGTACATAATATTTGCCTTTTTCTTTGTTTTATCTTTTCTTTTGTTTACTTGTTCATCAAATTTAACCAATTTTGGTTTTTTGGTATGCATGACACAGTATGCACTATGGGTCTTTGTAAAGTGCATCATACTTATGTATCTGGATATATTCTGTACACTGTAATGTTCGTCCTCCGTTGCGCTCATGTCCTTATGGTGACCTCTTGACTCCTCTTCCCTAGTGTGATGTGTGCGCGCGTTGCCCGGGGCCGCCTCCGGCGCCTCACGCCCGTGCGTCCTGACGTCGGAACCGCCCGATCATGTGATTTCATCACGTGGTGTGGGCGTGCCGGCGGGACGCCGGCCGTGGGGTGGCTGGACTCGGTTACCATCGGGTTTGCGCGCGCCGGCACCTCTACACACCTGGGAACAAGTGGGTCATTGACTCTCCGATTGGCTGGGGGAACCTTTTTATACCCAATCCACAGTGACGGCGCTACCCCCTGACGAAGGTACGCCGAAACGCGCGTTGGGGTAGCGCCACCCTGGTCACTCTGGCACACGGCTCCTACCTATGGTGAGTTCCTGTCTCCGCTGTTCTCCTCTGGTTATTGCCAATATTGTTATTGTTTAATCTTGCTTCATTGGTCTGCAGCACAAGGCGTTATTGCACTGGCTCTCTGCACACCAATGATTATTTGTCTTTGATATACACAGAGGTGTTTTAGCGTCAGACAGGTGGCTCACCTGGTATTACCATTATTACTTGCATACCGTACATGACCTTGAGCAGTGACTCATCATTTGACGTTCATGTACCTTATATATACATCCTTTTGTACCATATATTGTGGATACGTGTGCTTTTGCCCCCAGGGTGGCGTCTCTTCTTTTTTCTGTCCTCCGCTCCTAATCTTGTCCATGGCATTATTTTTTCATGTCTTTTACCCATGTCATTTTATCATGTTTCAATAAATTATATCTTTTTGGTATCATGAGCTCCGTTTTTCTTTGTTTCTGCTTATAGCTCGGGAGCTTTATTGCCGAGTTTTATCTTTTGAGTGTCCCTATTGGGGGTATACCGGACGAACACTGTGTTCTTGCCTCTCTCCCCTTTCTCTTAGGGACACCTTGGGTTCACCCCTTGTTTCTTCAGTTTTGGCTAGACCCGGTGGCTGGACGCCGGTCAGTGCAGCCGAAATGAGGACATTTTGGGGCCTCGTGCTGCATATGGGTCTAGTCCAAAAACCCAGTGTCAGGCAATACTGGAGTGGGGACGTCCTGTACCAGACCCCACTGTACAGTATGGTCATGATACGTCACCGGTTTGAGGCCATCCGGAAATGTCTGCATTATTCCGATAATGCAGCATGTCCACCCCGAGGTGATCCTGCCTATGACCGGCTGTACAAGATACGGCCGGTCATCGATCACTTTGGGGCCACATTTCAGCAGGCCTACGTACCTGGAAGGGAGGTCGCGGTTGATGAGTCTCTCGTTGCGTTCAAGGGGAGACTCAGTTTCCGCCAATACATTCCCACAAAGCGGGCGAGGTATGGCGTGAAGCTATACAAAATTTGTGAGAGTACCTCAGGGTACACTTACAAATTTCGTGTGTACGAGGGGCGAGATTCCCGGATTCAACCACCAGAATGTCCCCCCACTCTGGGTGTTACCGGGAAACTCGTGTGGGACCTTATGTACCCACTGCTGGATAAGGGTTACCACTTGTACGTGGACAACTTTTATACCAGCATTCCCTTGTTCAGGTCCCTTGCCGCCAGATCCACGTTCGCTTGTGGGACCGTGCGGAAAAATCAACGCGGCCTCCCTGCCTACCCCCTCCAGGTACCTATCCCCAGGGGTGAGACCCGTGCACTTACCAGTGGAAACCTGTTGCTGGTCAGGTATAAGGACAAGAGGGATGTCCTTATGCTGTCCACAATCCACGGTAACAGCACCACCCCAGTCCCTGTGCGAGGTACCGCGGCAACGGTCCTCAAGCCCGATTGTATCGTCGACTACAATCGGTATATGGGAGGAGTTGATCTCTCTGATCAAGTCCTCACGCCATATAACGCCATGCGCAAAACCCGGGCATGGTACAAAAAAGTTGCGGTCTACATGGTGCAGGTTGCCATGTACAACTCTTTTGTACTATCCCGAAGCGCTGGCAGCACAGGGACATTCCTCCAATTCTATGAGGCAGTCCTCAAAGACCTGATCTTTTCGGACCGGGAAAGAGCAGGCCGGAGTACCTCGGGAACTGGAGGCGCCCGGATCGTCCCTGGCCAACACTTTCCAGGTGTGGTCCCCCATACTGGAAAGAAGGGACGAACCCAAAAAAAGTGCAGAGTGTGTCACAAGAGGGGGATACGGAAGGACACCACAACTCAATGTGACACGTGCCCCGATCATCCGGGCCTCTGCATTATCGATTGCTTCAGGGAGTATCACACTTCCATGGAGTACTAAATTTTTATAATCCCCAACAGTTCACTAGAGAACATAAAACACTATGGCTCTCAGACTTTGGAGACACGAAAACAATTTTTCTTTCCCCAAAAAATATTAGTTTTAGTGCAGGCATCCTCAAACTGCGGCCCTCCAGATGTTGTAAAACTATAACTCCCAGCATGCCCAGACAACCTACAGCCATCATCAGGGCATGGTGGGAATTGTAGTTTTACAACATCTGGAGGGCCGCAGTTTTAGGATGCCTGCTTAGTGTCTCCAAAGTCTGAGAGCCATACATATTGGGCATCGTCGCGTGCGTAAAAGTCGTCGCTATAAAAATAACTTTTTACCAAACGCCTCGGATGAACGGTGTTAAAAATATAAAATAAAAACGGTGCCAAAACACCTATTTTTGGGCAAAATTTAAATTTAAATCCATTTTGCCGGTAATAAAGCAAGGGTTAACAGCCAAACAAAACTAAACATTTATTGCCCCAATTCTGTAGTTTGCAGAAACACCCCATATGTGGTCGTAAATGGCTATATAGCCGCACGGCAGGGCATAGAACGAAGGGAACTCCATACGGTTTCTGGAAGGCAGATTTTGATGGACAGTTTTTTTTTTTTTACACCATGTCCCATTAGAAGCCCCCCCTGATGTAGCCTAGACTAGAAACTCCAAAAAAGTGACCCCATCTAAGAAACTACACCCCTCAAGGTATTCAAAAATTACTTTACAAACTATGTTAACCCTTTAGGTGTTCCACAAAACTAAATAGCGAATGTAGAAACAATTTTAGTATTAAATTTTTTTGTTACATTGCCTCAAAAAAGAGTAATATAGAGCAACCAAAAATCTAATTTACCCCAAAAATTGTCCCAAAACAACAACCACCTTATCCCGTAGTTTCCTAGATGGGGTCACTTTTATGGAGTTTCTACTCTAGGGGTGCATCAGGGGGCTTGAAAGGGTACATGGTGTAAATAAACCAGTCCAGCAAAATCTGCCTTCCAAAAACCGTATGGCGTTCCCCTTCTTCTATGTCCTGCCGTTTAGCCAAACAGTAGTTTACGACCACATTTGGGGTGTTTTTGCAAACTACAGAATCAGGGCAACCCATTTTGAGTTTTGTTTGGCAGTTAACCCTTGTTTTACTCCTGGAAAAAACTGATTATATTGGAAAATTTTCCAAAAAATTGAAATTTCTAAATTGTTTCTCCATCTGCCATTAACTCTTGTGGAACACCTAAAGGGTTAACAAAGTTTGTAAACCCAGTTTTGAATACCTTGAGGGGTGTACTTTCTTAGATGGAGTCACTTTTTTGAAATTTCTATTCTAGGGGTGCAACAGGGGGCTTCAAATGGGACATGGTATAAACAAAACCAGTCCAGCAAAATCTGCCTTCCAAAACCCATATGGTGTTCCCCTCCTTCTATGTGCTCCCGTTCGGCCAAATAGTAGTTTACGACCACATATGGGGTGTTTCTGTAAACTACAGAATCAGGGCAACCCATTTTGAGTGTTGTTTGGCAGTTAACCCTTGTTTTACTCCTGGAAAAAATTGATTATATTGGAAAATTTTCCAAAAAATAGAAATTTCAAAATTGTTTCTCCATCTGCCATTAACTCTTGTGGAACACCTAAAGGGTTAACAAAGTTTGTAAACCCAGTTTTGAATACCTTGAGGGGTGTACTTTCTTAGATGGAGTCACTTTTTTGAAATTTCTATTCTAGGGGTGCAACAGGGGGCTTCAAATGGGACATGGTATAAACAAAACCAGTCCTGCAAAATCTGCCTTCCAAAACCCATATGGTGTTCCCCTCCTTCTATGTGCTACCGTTCGGCCAAACAGTAGTTTACGACCACATATGGGGTGTTTCTGCAAACTACAGAATCAGGGCAACCCATTTTGAGTGTTGTTTGGCAGTTAACCCTTGTTTTACTCCTGGAAAAAATTGATTATATTGGAAAATTTTCCAAAAAATAGAAATTTCAAAATTGTTTCTCCATCTGCCATCAACTCTTGTGGAAGACCTAAAGGGTTAATAAAGTTTGAAAAAACAGTTTTGAATACCTTGAGGGGTGTAGTTTCTAGAATGGGGTCATTTTTGGGAGGTTTCTATTATCTAAGCCTCACATTATGACTGCAAACCTGAACTGGTCCATAAAAAGTGGGATTTTGAAGATTTCTCAAAAATTTCAAAATTTGCTTCTAAACTTCTAAGCCTTGTAACATCCCCAAAAAATAAAATATCATTCCCAAAATGCTACAAACATGAAGTAGACATATGGGGAATGTAAAGTCATCACAATTTTTGGGGGTATTACTATGTATTACAGAAGTAGAGAAACTGAAACTTTGAAATTTGCTAATTTTTCAAAATTTTTGGTAAAAAATGTATTTTTTTATGCAAAAAAATTAACTTTTTTGACCCAATTTTAGCAGTGTCATGAAGTACAATATGTGACGAAAAAACAATCTCAGAACGGCCTGGGTAAGTCGAAGCGTTTTAAAGTTATGAGCACTTAAAGTGACACTGGTCAGATTTGCAAAAAATGGCCTGGTCCTTAAGGTGAAAATGAGCCTGGTCCTTAAGGGGTTAATAGATAGTAATACCTTCAAAAATAGTAATTACTTTACATTCCCCATAAGTCTACTTCATGTTTGGATCATTTTGAAAAGGACATTTTATTTTTGGGGAATGTTAGAAGGCTTACAAGTTTGGAAGCAAATCTTGAAATTTTTCAGAAAATTTCCAAAACCCCCTTTTTAACCACTTCAGCCCTGCTAGCTGAAACCCCCTTCATGACCAGAGCACTTTTTACACTTCTGCACTACACTACTTTCACCGTTTATCTCTCGGTCATGCAACTTACCACCCAAATGAATTTTACCTCCTTTTCTTCTCACTAATAGAGCTTTCATTGGGTGGTATATTATTGCTGCTGACATTTTTACTTTTTTTTGTTCTTAATCGAAATGTAACGATTTTTTGGCAAAAAAATGAAATTTTTCACTTTCAGCTGTAAAATTTTGCAAAAAAAACGACATCCATATATAAATTTTTTTGCTAAATTTATAGTTCTACAATGTCTTTGATAAAAAAAAATGTTTGGGAAAAAAAAATGGTTTGGGTAAAAGTTATAGTGTTTACAAACTATGGTACAAAAATGTGAATTTCCGCTTTTTGAAGCAGCTCTGACTTTCTGAGCACCTGTCATGTTTCCTGAGGTTCTACAATGCCCAAACAGTAGAAAAACCCCATAAATGACCCCATTTCGGAAAGTAGACACCCTAAGGTATTCGCTGATGGGCATAGTGAGTTCATAGAACTTTTTATTTTTTGTCACAAGTTAGCGGAAAATGATGATGATTTTTTATTTTTATTTTTTTCTTACAAAGTCTCATATTCCACTAACTTGCGACAAAAAATAAAAAATTCTAGGAACTCTCCATGCCCCTCACGGAATACCTTGGGGTGTCTTCTTTCCAAAATGGGGTCACTTGTGGGGTAGTTATACTGCCCTGGCAATTTAGGGGCCCAAATGTGTGAGAAGAACTTTGCAATCAAAATGTGTAAAAAATGACCGGTGAAATCCGAAAGGTGCACTTTGGAATATGTGCCCCTTTGCCCACCTAGGCTGCAAAAAAGTGTGACACATCTGGTATCGCCGTACTCAGGAGAAGTTGGGGAATGTGTTTTGGGGTGTCATTTTACATATACCCATGCTGGGTGAGAGAAATATCTTGGCAAAAGACAACTTTTCCAATTTTTTTATACAAAGTTGGCATTTGACCAAGATATTTCTCTCACCCAGCATGGGTATATGTAAAATGACACCCCAAAACACATTCCCTAACTTCTCCTGAGTACGGCGATACCAGATGTGTCACACTTTTTTGCAGCCTAGGTGGGCAAAGGGGCACATATTCCAAAGTGCACCTTTCGGATTTCACCGGTCATTTTTTACACATTTTGATTGCAAAGTTCTTCTCACACATTTGGGCCCCTAAATTGCCAGGGCAGTATAACTACGCCACAAGTGACCCCATTTTGGAAAGAAGACACCCCAAGGTATTCCGTGAGGGGCATGGCGAGTTCCTAGAATTTTTTATTTTTTGTCGCAAGTTAGTGGAATATAAGACTTTGTAAGGAAAAAAGAAAAAAAAAGAAAAATCATCATTTTCCGCTAACTTGTGACAAAAAATAAAAAATTCTAGGAACTCGCCGTGCCCCTCACGGAATACCTTGGGGTGTCTTCTTTCCAAAATGGGGTCACTTGTGGCGTAGTTATACTGCCCTGGCAATTTAGGGGCCCAAATGTGTGAGAAGAACTTTGCAATCAAAATGTGTAAAAAATGACCGGTGAAATCCGAAAGGTGCACTTTGGAATATGTGCCCCTTTACCCACCTTGGCTGCAAAAAAGTGTCACACATCTGGTATCGCCGTACTCAGGAGAAGTTGGGGAATGTGTTTTGGGGTGTCATTTTACATATAACCATGCTGGGTGAGAGAAATATCTTGGCAAAAGATAACTTTTCCTATTTTTTTATACAAAGTTGGCATTTGACCAAGATGTTTATCTCACCCAGCATGGGTATATGTAAAATGACACCCCAAAACACATTGCCCAACTTCTCCTGAGTACGGCGATACCAGATGTGTAACACTTTTTTGCAGCCTAGATGCGCAAAGGTGCCCAAATTCCTTTTAGGAGGGCATTTTTAGACATTTGGATCCCAGACTTCTTCTCACACTTTCGGGCCCCTAAAAAGCCAGGGCAGTATAAATACCCCACATGTGACCCAACTTTGGAAAGAAGACACCCCAAGGTATTCAATGAGGGGCCTGGCGAGTTCATAGAAATTTTTATTTTTTTTGCATAAGTTAGCGGAAATTGATTTTTTTTGTTTTTTTCTCACAAAGTCTCACTTTCCGCTAACTTAGGACAAAAATTTCAATCTTTCATGGACTCAATATGCCCCTCACGGAATACCTTGGGGTGTCTTCTTTCCGAAATGGGGTCACATGTGGGGTATTTATACTTCCCTGGCTTTTTAGGGGCCCTAAAGCGTGAGAAGAAGTCTGGAATATAAATGTCTAAAAAATTTTACGCATTTGGATTCTGTGAGGGGTATGCTGAGTTCATGGGAGATTTTATTTTTTGACACAAGTTAGTGGAATATGAGACTTAGTAAGAAAAAACAAAAACAAAAACAAACAAAAAATTTCCGCTAACTTGGGCCAAAAAAATGTCTGAATGGAGCCTTACAGGGAAGGGTGATCAATGACAGGGGGGTGATCAATGACAGGGGGGTGATCACCCATATAGACTCCCTGATCACCCCCCTGTCATTGATCACCCCCCTGGTAAGGCTCCATTCAGACGTCCGTATGATTTTTACGGATCCATGGATCGGATCCGCAAAACACATGCGGACGTCTGAATGGAGCCTGACAGGGGGGTGATCAATGACAGGGGGGTGATCAGGGAGTGTATATGGGTGATCACCCCCCTGTCATTGATCACCCCCCTGTAAGGCTCCATTCAGACGTCCGTATGATTTTTACGGATCCATGGATACATGGATCGGATCCGCAAAACACATGCGGACGTCTGAATGGAGCCTTACAGGGGGGTGATCAATGACAGGGGGGTGATCAATGACAGAGGTGATCAGGGAGTCTATATGGGGTAATCACCCGCCTGTCATTGATCACCCCCCTGTACGGCTCCATTCAGACGTCCGCATGTGTTTTGCGGATCTGATCCATGTATCCGTGGATCCGTAAAAATCATACGGACGTCTGAACGGAGCCTGACAGGGGGGTGATCAATGACAAGGGGGTGATCAGGGAGTTTATATGGGGTGGTCATGGGTGATCAGGGGTTTATAAGGGGTTAATAAGTGAGGGGGGGGTGTAGTGTAGTGTGGTGTTTGGTGCGACTGTACTGAGCTGCCTGTGTCCTCTGGTGGTCGATCCTAACAAAAGGGACCACCAGAGGACCAGGTAGCAGGTATATTAAACGCTGTTATCAAAACAGCGTCTAATATACCTGTTAGGGGTTAAAAAAAATCTGATCTCCAGCCTGCCAGCGAGCGATCGCCGCTGGCAGGCTGGAGATCCACTCGCTTACCTTCCGTTCCTGTGAGCGCGCGCCTGTGTGCGCGCGTTCACAGGAATTCCCGGCCCTCGCGAGATGACGCATATATGCGTGACTCTGCGCAGGGCCGCCGCCTCCAGACCGCACATCTGCGTTAGGCGGTCCGGAGGCGGTTAAGGACCAGTTCAGGTCTGAAGTCACTTTGTGAGGCTTACATAATAGAAACCACCTAAAAATGACCCCATTTTAGAAACTACACCCCTCAAGGTATACAAAACTGATTTTACAAACTTTCTTAACCCTTTAGGTGTTCCACAAGAATTGATGGAAAATGGAGATGAAATTTCTGAATTTCACTTTTTGGGCAGATTTTACATTTTAATCCATTTTTTTCAGTAGCAAAGCAAGGGTTAACAGCCAAATAAAACTCAATATTTATTGCCCTAATTCTGCGGTTTACAGAAACACCCCACATGTGATTGTAAACTGCTGTACGGGCACATGGCAGGGCGCAGAAGGAAAGGAACGCCATATGGGTTTTTGGAAGGCAAATTCATCTGAACTGGTTTTAAGATGCCATGTCCCATTTGAAGCCCCCCTGATGCACCCCTACAGTAGAAACTCAAAAAAGTGACCATATTTTGGAAACTACGGGATAAGGTGCCAGTTTTATTGGTACTATTTTGGGGTACATATGCTCTATATTACGTTTTTTGTGAGGCAAGGTAACAAAAAAAAGGGATGTTTTGGCACCGTTTTTATTTTTTATTTTTACAGCGTTTAACCGAGGGATTAGGTCATGTGACTTTTTTATAGATCTGTTTGTTACAGACGTGGCAATACCTAATATGTATACTGTATTTTCCCCCCTATAAGACGCACTTTTTTCTCCCTAAAAGTGGGGTAGAAATAGCAGTGTGTCTTATGGGGCGAATGCTGCGACCGTCGGGTGTTTCGGCTGAGAGGGAGGAGGGGCTGGGGGCCGGCATCTGGTTCTGTAATGGCAGCGGGGCCCGGTGTAGTCACTGTATTCTACTACACCGGGCCCCGCTCACTATAGTATAATCATATTTAACTTGTGGGTATTGTTAAAGTATTCAAATCATCTTAAATCCAGCGCTGTACTACTTACTAATTTCTTGGCAGTCAGGAGGCCGGGCGGGCGCTCGCAGCGTAGCTCACTACGTCACACGCCTGCTCCGCCCACTTTATGAATGAAGCAGGCGGTACAAGTGCATGACGTAGTGAGCTACACTGCGAGCGCCCGCCCACCCAGCCTCCTGAATGCCAAGAAGTTAGTAGTAAGTAGTACAGCGCTGGATTAAGGTTGATTTGAATACTTTAACAATACCCACAAGTTAGATATGATTATACTAACAGTGCCATCCACATATGCCCCCATAACAGTTCCATCCACATATGCCCCCTTAACAGTGCCATCCACAGACCACCTTTAGTTTAAAACCCACCAAAAGCACACCTTTTGGTTAAAAAATTTTTTTTTTCTTATTTTCCTCCTCAACAACCTAGGTGCGTCTTATGGGCCGGTGCCTCTTATAGGGCGAAAAATATGGTAATTTATTTAATTTTTTTCACTTTAGCTCAATAATAGCAGTTTAGAAGCACAAAATAATCATATTTCAGTGTCTCATAGTCTGAGAGCCATAGCTTTTTATTTTTTGACCGATTCTCTCAGGTAGGGTCTAATTTTTTGCGGGATGAGGTGACGGTCTGATTGGTACTATTTTGGGGGGCATACGCCTTTTTGATCACTTGCTGTTGCAATTTTTGTGATGTAATGTGACAAAAATGGCTTTTTTTTACACCGTTTTTTTTTTTTACGGTGTTCATCTGAGTGGTTAGGTCATGTGATATTTTTATAGAGCTGTTTGTTACGGACGTGGCGCTACCTAATATGTATACTTTTTTTATTTTTTTCACTTTAGCACAATTATAGCAGTTTTGACACCAAAAAAATTATGTTTTAGTATCTCCATGTTCTGAAAGCTATATTTTTTTTTTCATTTTTTGGGCGATTATCTTAGGTAGGGACCAATTTTTTGCGGGATGAGGTGACGGTTTTATTGATACCATTTTGAGGGTCTCCTCGGCCATAGAAGGCAGTTTCCGATGGTGTGCAAGGCATTGGGCAGCCTCTGCACGGCATCGGGCTGCCTTGTGTCGCATCCGGTCCCCGCCACAGCAGCGCAGGAACTCTATGCTCTCCCTCACCCGACACAAACCTCTTCTATGTCACGGTCAGCGTGGACCGCGGCATAGAAGGGGTTCATCTGCTGGCATCGGCTTTTACAGCGATGCCGGCAGATACAGCAGGGGCCCGGCTACCACGGACTGCCGGGCCCCTGCAGTGATCACGCGCGCACCGCTCCGGTGCCCGCGCGATCACTATGACGTACTATTACGTCAAATTGCGGGAACTCAGTGGTTCCCATGATGTAACAGTACGTCAAAGGTCGGGAAGGGGTTAAAATAAATTAGGATTATATGCTTGCATCTTTATCCTGTAGCGCATGTTGGAGCGGGTCCACGCTGAGAAGCAAGCCATTGTGAGTGAGATCCGTTCTGAACTCAAGAGGAAGTTTAAGGGCAATCACCCTAGGAGGCCATATTAAAAAATTCGTCGGATTTGAAGAGGAGGAATTCAGAGTGGATCAGAGAGATTCGTTACAGAAAATGCCCAAGTACAATGCTTACATTACTTTTGTATCTCTCGCCAACACTCTGTAATGTATATATACAGTTATGAAAATAAAGTATTTCATCCCTTTACAAATGATTACTTATTAACTGGTGTGACATGTATCAAATCAGCCTGTTACATCATGCATCTCTACCTCGCCATGAGTGTATATATGTACAGCAGGCTGGATTCCAGCCTGCATTTGTGGGAGGGGCGTAGGGTATTTACTTGCCGCACGGTCTCTCCAGGCTGTCGGCATCTCGTGGTGGTGACGTCATTCCTGCGCGACTTCCGGTTCCGGCTTCCCCAGCGTCAGCGGTGTAGCGGCGATCCCATCTCCTCTGCTCCATCGGTCTCCTCTGCTGCATCGGTGAGTGGGTACGGTGCCTTAGTTTTCAGCCAGGTCGGGTGTCATGGGCGGCCGCCGCCAGCCGCGCGCTCCACGTCATTTCGAGTCACGGCTTACACTTCCGCCGCAAAATATGTGTTTATGAGGTCCTTCTGAAATTTCACACAGCTGCTCCGCTGCCTTGTCTGCCACATGCAAGCCCAGGGACACCCCGTTGTCCACCCCCGATTATTAGTTCCCTGCTCCTGCACCTTCTCAGGGTCAGACTGCTCATTTGCTGGTCTTGCTGTGGCATGAGAGGTCTGCCCTCTGGGATATGTGTTAGGAGGTCTGCAATCCTCTGCACGTCAGGAGTTAACCCCTGCTTCTCCTTTCACCTTCCTCTGGAGCTGGCTGTGGTCTGACACCCGGGATCTCCTCACCTGTAGTTACCCGGCTGCTGGCCTTTTTCGTTAGCCTAGGGCCGGGACTAATTGCTGGGAGCCCAGGAGCATAATAGAATGTTCGGGGCACATCCCTTCAAGCAGGTACCAGTGTAAAGCTTCTTCCTCACTTGCAAATCTCAGGTTCGCGGGGTGTGAAGTTTCACCCTCTTCGCGGCCATACCCGGGCGTTTCAACTGCGGGCGGTTAATTCATAAAGTTCCATTCCAACCCTTACTTGGGCTCCAGGTAAGTTAAAAAAATAAATAAAAAAAAAAGAGGTTTTTGTGCATGGGTTTTTTTGTCATTTCACTTCAGGTCCTCCCAACAGGGTCCGGCTCGAACGGTGTGCCCATACTCAGCGGTATCATGTCCCACGTGTCCGACATAGAAGACTCGATGTCTATCCCGGAATCAGCAATCTCCGAAACAGCCAGCCGCGCATCATACAGACATTGGACCATCCCCAAGTTGATCACAGAACTTAAAAAAAAGGGGATCCGCCACTCTGCTTCCGCGCGAAAAGCCGAGCTGTACCGTTTTCTTTTTTCTGAACCACCCAGGGCCTCCGACGATCAGGTGTCCATGTCCACCATCCAATTATCCCTGACCCAACTCCACGCCACCATCAATAATCTAGCATCATCAATTTCTGACATTGATTCCAGGCTTCAGGCCATCGAGAACAAGAATTTTACGTTGCCTCCTCCCCCAGAACCCGAAGCCGTTCCTTCCACTTCCTGGTCCAACGCCCCAGGTACAGGTCTCAGCACTCCCGACATCGCCCCCGCCTTCTTCGTGCCAGAGAATATCAGGCGTGATATTCTGGCAGGGAAGGACATCAATTTGGCCGCCATCCTGATCTCTACCCACGACACAGTCGAAAACAAAACAATTGCCTGCGGTGATGTATCTGTAGTGCTCAGATCTAAAGATGTCCGCCTCAATAGGAAACTTACCATCCCCGAATTCATGCTAACCTTCAGCCTATACCGAGAAATCGTGTGCTCCGCGCACCCCCACCGCAGGGAAGAATTAGATACATACATGTACAGAATCACCGAGTTAGGTTACAAATACAGCGGCTCTGCTTTTTATGAGTATCACCGGTCATTTTCAGCAAAGGCAGCAGCAGCGTTTCTCCAATATCAGCACGTCACTAATTGGCTGTCCTTGATATGGAGCTCTTTTGCAGGCATTTTGCCGGCCAGAAAGCCCCAGCATGTTCTAACTGCCAGTCAGTCCTTCATTCATCCCCCCCACGTCTCCAACCCCCCCCCCCTTCACACCGGAGCACAAAAATCTAACCCTTTTACGGATAAACTTGGGCGTCCCATCACCTTCCTAGGGAAAAATCAAATCTGCAATAATTTTAATTTAGGCTTCTGCAGTTACGACAAATGCAAAGCACTACACATTTGCTCCATCTGTTTTAGGGCCCACCCTCAGTCCTCCTGTTCCCAGCGAATGGCCAAACGCTCCTGACTAGGCGGCGTCAACATCGACCTATTACTCTCCCTCCTTCAAGATCACCATGACCCCAATTTTGTCCTGTTCCTTAAGAATGGTTTTTCTGAGGGTTTTTACACAGGGTTAGTCACCCTTCCGCGGGTCACTTGTGAATGCCCCAAGCTTCTTTCATCCTTGGCGGACCCTGTGGCGGTGGACGAACTGTTGGAGGCAGAATTGCGGAAAGGCTTCATGATTGGCCCATTTTCTGAATCACCCTTCCTCGTGCACCGTGTTAGTCCCATAGGCTTAGTTTAAAAAAAAATCTTCAAATAAAAAAAGATTAATTTACGACCTGTCTGCTCCTCATGCATCCAGCACCCCTAGTCTCAATTCTCTGGTCCCGTCAGAAGAGTACTCCATGCAGTATTCTTCTTTGGACGAAGCCATACAGCTAATCCTACAGGTCGGAGTAGGAGCTTGGTTGTCAAAGGCAGACATTTCGGATGCCTTTAAGCTGTTGCCAATCCTGCCTCATCTGTGGAAGTTTTATGGCATTACGTTCGGGTCAAAGAGCAGCCCCTGGCTCTTTGATCAGTTCGCCCAAGCACTTCACTGGATCCTGGTCAATCATGCCCATTGTCCGAGGGTAATCCATTACTTGGACGATTTCTTGCTCATTGAGCAGGCTGAGCATGTTCCAGACAGGTTGGATAGCCTTCTTAGCCTGTTCAGTAACCTGAACGTCCCAGTGGCCCCCTCAAAGGTTGAGGGCCCTTCCAGGGTAATCACATTCTTAGGTATCACCCTAGACACCATCAAAATGGAGGCCTTCCCCTGGACAAATTAATTAGGCTAAAGGACTCAGTGGCCAGGTTCGTGGGTACCCGCACAGTGTCAAAGCTGGAACTCCAATCATTGTTGGGGTCTTTCAACTTTGCCGCCAGGATCATGCCGCAGGGCAGATCATTCATCTCCGACCTACTCAGACTCCTTTCAACGGCCTCAGATCAGCATGCCCTCATCCATCTAGAACGTGATGCGTTGGCAGATCTGGCCATGTGGTCAGTTTTCTTGTCCAGCTGGAACGGCATCTCTCTTCTTGTTCCCCACTGGAATGACGCCTCCCCCTGGTGTTTTCTGATGCTGCCGCATCCCTCGGGTTTGGAGCCATTTGCGGGGACCAGTGGTTTGCGGGTCCTTGGCCCGCGCAAGTCTCTTCAGACCAGGAGGCTGCCAAATCCTCTCCCCTGCTCGAAGTTTACCCCATCGTAGCAGCTGCTCTTGTCTGGGGGCAGTCATGGAGAAATATGCCAGTATACTTCATGACGCCAAGGTCATGCGTCTAGTTCGCAAACTTACCTGGCTGTCCTTGCAGCTAAATTTCCACATCATCTGTAGGCACATAGAGGGTAAAAAGAACACCGCAGCCGATGCCCTTTCCCGATTAAACTTTGATTTATTCTTTCAGATCATGCCAGGAGCTTGGAGAATCGGAATCAACCCTCCAGGGTTCAAAGCCCTGATCATGGATTAAATAATTAAATTTCGGTAGCCCACGGTCTCATCCACAAGTCACTCTCGGCCAATTCAGCCAGGAACTATCAAACGGGGTAGAACACCTTCAAACAATTCTCACGCCTTCATCCTAGGGGGGACAAGGACAAGGTCTCCTTCATCCTGGCCTTCTTGGCGTACTGCCATAAAGAGCTCAGGTTGTCTCACAACAGTCTTGAGAGGCATTCAGAAGCTCTCCTCTCCGTCCACTCCCATCAGACAACCAGTCACAGGGGAATTATTTCAAAAGATTTCTGCCGCCCTAGATGGTAATCCTTTCGGGCCATTCAAAAGTTTGATCCTTAAAGCTGCCCTCTATCTCAGCTTTTATGGGTTCCACAGGCCAGGGGAGTTTTGCTGTACCTCAGCTCAAAACTTAGGCCCAGTAATTAGTCAGCTCCACCATAGTCTTGACCATTTCATTTTCCTCCTACCCACTTCTAAAACCTCCCAGGTCGGTCCACCGGTTCAGATTGAGTATTTCAACACCTTCAATCCCTGGTGCCCAGTGGCAGTGCTCAACCGACTGCTCTCCACTCTCAGTGATAGAAATCCCGACAGTCCCCTGCTGCTATTTCCCGTGCTCTAGCTCACTTCTGCACAGTTCATCAAACATATCCGCACTGTAGCTTCAGGTCTAGGGTTTCACGCTGCCTCCATATCCGGGCACTCCTTCCGGATCGGGGCCGCATCCGCGGCATCCAAACACGGCGTCCCAGGTCATATTATACGTAAAATGGGACGATGGCAATCTTCATGTTTTTCCCGCTACATTCCACATCCGCAGGTCGATATCGCCAAAGCTTTTTCAAACTTGGTTCTGTACATTTCTCATTCAATAAACTGCCTAAATTCATGTTTTGCCCCCTTTCCTTGGCTTACCCGCATACATGGCTAAAGGCACACCACTAGCCAACTTAGGGTCAACTGTATTTAGTTCTCTCACCTTCGTCCAGTGCTCCTCCCGGAGCCTTGACCACAAGTACAGCAGGCTGGATTCCAGCCTGCATTTGTGGGAGGGGCGTAGGGTATTTACTTGCCGCACGGTCTCTCCAGGCTGTCGGCATCTCATGGTGCCCCACCCTACCCTCCCTCATTTACAGTCTCACTCCAAGCTCAGACTTCTTAGGGTTTGCCCCCTTTTCTTGGCTTACCCGCGTACATGGCTAAAGGCACACCACTAGCCAACCTAGGGTCAACTGTATTTAGTTCTCTCACCTTCGTCCAGTGCAAAGCCTTGACCACAAATATATATATATATATATATATATATAAAAATAACAAAAAAGGGCAGCACTCCAACAAGTAAAAGATGAAAAAAAAAAATCCTTTAATTACCCATATGGGACAAGCGACGTTTCGGCTCAATGTGTGAGCCTTTCTCAAGCCTCAAGGCTATTTACTTGTTGGAGTGCTGCCCTTTTTTGTTATTTTTATCTATTTGGATTGGCTTTTATCCACACTGGGCCAGTTGCACCCATATCTTCCATCGACGATGCTGCCACTGAACTCTTTTTATATATATATATATATATATATATATATATATATTTATTCACACAGTGAAGTATAGATGTATGATGTAACTGCCTGATTTTGTGCAATTTACACATACAGAAATATATATGTGTGTGTGTATATACACTCACCTAAAGAATTATTAGGAACACTTGTTCTATTTCTCATTAATGCGATTATCTAGTCAACCAATCACATGGCAGTTGCTTAAATGCATGTAGGGTTGTGGTCCTGGTCAAGACAATCTCCTGAACTCCAAACTGAATGTCAGAATGGGAAAGAAAGGTGATTTAAGCAATTTTGAGCGTGGCATGGTTGTTGGTGCCAGACAGGCCAGTCTGAGTATTTCACAATCTGCTCAGTTACTGGGATTTTCACGCACAACCATTTCTAGGGTTTACAAAGAATGGTGTGAAAAGGGAAAAACATCCAGTATGCGGCAATCCTGTGGGCGAAAATGCCTTGTTGATGATAGAGGTCAGAGGAGAATGGGCCGACTGATTCAAGCTGATAGAAGAGCAACGTTGACTGAAATAACCACTCGTTACAACCGAGGTATGCAGCAAAGCATTTGTGAAGCCACAACACGCACAACCTTGAGGGGGATGGGCTACAACAGCAGAAGACCCCACCGGGTACCACTCATCTCCACTACAAATAGGAAAAAGAGGCTACAATTTGCACGAGCTCACCAAAATTGGACTGTTGAAGACTGGAAAAATGTTGCCTGGTCTGATGAGTCTCGATTTCTGTTGAGACATTCAAATGGTAGAGTCCGAATTTGGCGTAAACAGAATGAGAACATGTATCCATCATGCCTTGTTACCACTGTGCAGGCTGGTGGTGGTGGTGTAATGGTGTGGGGGATGTTTTCTGGGCACACTTTAGGCCCCATCGTTTAAATGCCATCGGCTACCTGAGCATTGTTTCTGACCATGTCCATCCCTTCATGACCACCATGTACCCATCCTCTGATGGCTACTTCCAGCAGGATAATGCAGTGTCACAAAGCTCGAATAATTTCAAATTGGTTTCTTGAACATGACAATGAGTTCACTGTACTAAAATGGCCCCCACAGTCACCAGATCTCAACCCAATAGAGCATCTTTGGGATCTGGTGGAACGGGAGCTTCGTGCCCTGGATGTGCATCCCTCAAATCTCCATCAACTGCAAGATGCTATCCTATCAATATGGGCCAACATTTCAAAAGAATGCTATCAGCACCTTGTTGAATCAATGCCACGTAGAATTAAGGCAGTTCTGAAGGCAAAAGGGGGTCCAACACCGTATTAGTATGGTGTTCCTAATAATTCTTTAGGTGAGTATATATACAGACGTGGACAAAATTGTTGGTACCCTTTGGTCAATGAAAGAAAAAGTCACAATGGTCACAGAAATAACTTTAATCTGACAAAAGTAATAATAAATTAAAATTCTATAAATGTTAACCAATGAAAGTCAGACATTGTTTTTCAACCATGCTTCAACAGAATTATGTAAAAAAATAAACTCATGAAACAGGCATGGACAAAAATGATGGTACCCCTAGAAAACACAGAACATAATGTGACCAAAGGGACATGTTAATTCAAGGTGTGTCCACTAATTAGCATCACAGGTGTCTACAACCTTGTAATCAGCCATTGGGCCTATATATATGGCTCCAGGTAATCACTGTGTTGTTTGGTGATATGGTGTGTACCACACTCGACATGGACCAGAGGAAGCAAAGGAAAGAGCTGTCTCAAGAGATCAGAAAGAAAATTATAGACAAGCATGTTAAAGGTAAAGGCTATAAGACCATCTCCAAGCAACTAGATGTTCCTGTGAGTACAGTTGCACATATTATTCATAAGTTTAAGATCCATGGGACTGTAGCCAACCTCCCTGGACGTGGCCGCAGGAGGAAAATTGATGACAAATCTAAGAGACGGATAATCCGAATGGTAACAAAAGAGCCTAGAAAGACTTCTAAAGAGATTCAAGGTGAACTTCATGCTCAAGGAACATCAGTGTCAGATCGCACCATCCGTCGTTGTTTGAGCCAAAGTGGACTACATGGGAGACGACCAAGGAGGACACCATTGTTGAAAACGAATCATAAAAAAGCAAGACTGGAATATGCCAAACTACATGTTGACAAGCCACAAAGCTTCTGGGAGAATGTCCTGTGGACAGATGAGACAAAAATCGAAGTTTTTGCCAAGGCACATCAGCTGTATGTTCACAGACGAAAAAATGAAGCATATCAAGAAAAGAACACTGTCCCTACTGTGAAACATGGAGGAGGCTCTGTTATGTTCTGGGGCTGCTTTGCTGCGTCTGGCACAGGGTGTCTTGAATCTGTGCAGGGTACAATGAAATCTCAAGACTATCAAGGAATTCTAGAGAGAAATGTACTAGCCAGTGTCAGAAAGCTTGGTCTCAGTCGCAGGTCATGGGTCTTGCAACAGGACAATGACCCAAAACACACCGCTAAAAACACCCAAGAATGGCTAAGAGGAAAAAATTGGACTATTCTAAAGTGGCCTTCTATGAGCCCTGACCTCAATCCTATTGAGCATCTTTGGAAGGAGCTGAAACATGCAGTCTGGAAAAGGCACCCTTCAAACCGGACACAACTGGAGCAGTTTGCTCATGAGGAGTGGGCCAAAATACCTGCTGAGAGGTGCAGATGTCTCATTGACAGTTACAGGAAGCGTTTGATTGCAGTGATTGCCTCAAAAGGTTGCGCAACAAAATATTAAGTTAGGGGTACCATCATTTTTGTCCATGCCTGTTTCATGAGTTTATTTTTTTACATAATTCTGTTGAAGCATGGTTGAAAAACAATGTCTGACTTTCATTGGTTAACATTTATAGAATTTTAATTTATTATTACTTTTGTCAGATTAAAGTTATTTCTGTGACCATTGTGACTTTTTCTTTCATTGACCAAAGGGTACCAACAATTTTGTCCACGTCTGTATATATATATACATATACATACACACATATACTGCAATTATTCTGTATTCCAGTAAAAGGCTCCGTACATCATTACATTAGATACATACCCCACTTAACTCCTTAACGCCCGATGACGTACATGTACGTCAGATCTAGACGTTTGCACCGTTTGCCTCGGGTGCCTACCTTCCTCATTAGTGCTGCTGTCACCTGACAAGGGAGGTGGCACCCATTCTAAGTCACCCTCCTCTTAATCGCCTGTAATGTGAGACCAGGGGTTGACTGAGGGGGAACAGCAGACGTAGAGCCCCTGACCTGGCTCTGCTGTCCCCTTGCTTACGCTTGGGTCTGACTAGGTGCGGGGGTTCTGTGGCTGAAACCACCTGCACCAGTTGGAAGAAATGTGACTGGGCTACTAACGAGCGGTACCCCATCCTCTTCCTCCATCCCTTCCAAAAGGTCCTTAGCATCTCAAACCAAGCTCTAGCTCACTCTCCTGCATTACCACCCCCAAGATGTCCCTCTCACTGTCTCTGTCAAACAGCATCAGGGTCGATTCTTGGGGACTGGGGCTGGTCCTGCAGGAGGCGGAGATCTGCTGCTGCTCAGAGCCAGGGCAGAGGACTCCGTGCCACTAGCTTGTGTCACGAATGACACCACTACCTCGGCGTCGAGATGAAATGGGGCGGCTGCCACGACCCAAAAAATCACGGATGAGGCGGACGCCCCTGCCACCTGCGCCCAACACTCTGTGGGTAGTGGAGCGGCCCCGTGCTGGCAGCAGCCCAGCACTGGAACCAACTCCCCTACCACGACCACGGCTGCTGGCACGCCCATGTGCACTCATTAGTGATGAGCGGGATGTGCCATATTCAATTTCACGATATTTTGCGAATATTCTATTGAATATTCATCTTATATTCGTAGAAATCGAATATTCGTCATTATGCTATTTATCGCAAATAATATGCAATTTAATTAATCGCGTATTGTGATTTTGTGTATTTTACGAATATTCGCCATATTGCTATATATTCTTGTTTTAGAATATGACGAATATTCTAACAAACAAAGTTATAGCAATATAGCGAATATTCGTAAAATACACATAGACAGAAATTTCACTAATGTAGTGCTATAATCTTTTTTTTTTTTGTCCAATTTTTTTGTCTCTTTCTGAATCAGAAAGAGACAAAAAAATAAGATTATAGCACTACATTAGTGAAATTTCTGTCTATGTATAATTTACGAATATTCGCTATGTTGCTAAATATTCTTGTCTTACAATATGACGAATATTCTAAAAAACTAATATATAGCACTATATCACATATATTCGTTTTTTAGAATATTTATTCCCTCCCCCCCCCCAAATTAGTACAGTTATTGCCCTTCGGCATACTCCTCCCCGACAAGCGTCCCCGTCACCATGGGAACGCCTGGTAGTTAGAATATACCATCGGATCTGAGTTTTCACGATCTAACTCAGATCCGATAATATATTCTAACCACCAGGCGTTCCCATGGTGATGGGGACGCTTGAAGTTAGAATATACTGCCAGGGCGCTGTGATCCGCGCAATTAACCCCTCAGGTGCGGGTTAATTGCGCGGATCACAGCGCCCTGTGTGCCCTCCCCCCACCTCCCTAGTATAAAAAAAAATTGGTGGCCAGTGCGCCCCCCCTCCCCAGTATTAAAATAATTGGTGGCCAGTGCGCCCTAACCCCCCCTCCCCCCCAGTATTAAAATCATTGGTGGCAGTGGCCACAGGGTCCCCCTTTCCCCCCGTCATTGGTGGCAGCAGGCAGTTCCAATCGAGTCCCAGCGTAATGGCCGGGCTTTGATCGGTTATCATGGCAGCCAGGATGCTACTGAAGTCCTGGTTGCCATGGTTAGTTAATCACTCAGCAGCATTTATTTACCTGCGGGGCTCTCCTCCTTCTGATAACTCACAGGTCTATGCGGCGCATTGCTGAAGACCTGTGAGTTCTCAGAAGGAGGAGAGCCCTGCAGGTAAGTAAATGCTGCTGAGTGAAACTGCCTGCTGCCACCAATGACAGGGGGGGAGGTGAGGAAGGGGGACCCTGTGGGCACTGCCAGGGGGGAGGGGGACCCTGTGGCTACTGCCACCAATGATTTTAATACTGGGGGGAGGGGGGGTTAGGGCACACTAGCCACCAATTATTTTAATACTGGGGAGGGGGGGTGCACTGGCTACCAATTATTTTAATACTGGGGAGGTGGGGGGGAGGGCCCACAGGGCGCTGTGATCCACGCAATTAACCCGCATCTGAGGGGATAATTGCGTGGATCACAGCGCCCTGGCGGTATATTCTAACTTCAAGCGTCCCCATCACCATGGGAACGCCTGGTGGTTAGACTATACCATCGGATCTAAGTTAGATCGTGAAAACTCAGATCCGATGGTATATTCTAACTACCAGGCGTTCCCATGGTGACAGGGTCGGGGAGGAGTATGCCGAAGGGCAATAACTGTACTAATTGGGGGAAAAAAAAAAGAATATTCTATAAAACGAATATATGCGATATAGTGCTATATATTAGTTTTTTAGAATATTTATCATTTTTTACCATCTAAACTCTTGATTCCTCCCTGCTTCTTGCTTGTGGCCCAATGAGTCATTGGCCCACAAGCATTTTAAGCAGGAAGGAATCATGTGTTCAGATGGAGAAAATGACGAATATTCGATATAATGAATATATAGCACTATATTTTCAAATTATCGAAGTTGCAATATTCGCGATTAATATTCGCTATGCGAATATTTGCGCTCAACACTACTCATGATGTGTTTTTCTATCCCCAAAAATTATAAGGAAAATAATGAGGGGATTTGGGCAAGCTTTATTGGGTTGGGGACAATGGGGCAAAAAAGGTCAAATAAAATAGACACGAAACCCTAAAAACACAGAAAAATACAAAAAAATGTGTTTGTTTTCGCTGAAAAAAGACGCCGACACTAATCACTACCACCCACACGAAATCCTAAAACACAGAAAAACACTTTTTTTTCAGACAAAAGACGCTGACACTAATCACTACCCACACGAAACCCTAAAACCCTAAAACACAGAAACAAACTTTTTTGTTTTCACACACGAAACAGACAGCAAAAGCCTACACTAGACTATATCTCTATGTAAACTACACTACACCCTGCACTGGACCCTATCAGCTACACTATTCGCTCACTAACCTACACTGACTATCTACCACTAACTATCTGGATTATAATATATATGAGCTAACTATATAATGTCCCTAACACCCTACACTGGAAACTATCAGCTACACTATTCACTCACTAACCTACACTATCTGGATTATACAGTCAGGTCCATAAATATTGGGACATCGACACAATTCTAATATTATTGGCTCTATACACCACCACAATGGATTTGAAACAAAACGAAACGAACAAGATGTGCTTTAACTGCAGACTGTCAGCTTTAATTTGAGGGTATTTACATCCAAATCAGGTGAACGGTGTAGGAATTACAACAGTTTGCATATGTGCCTCCCACTTGTTAAGGGGCCACAAGTAATGGGACGATTGGCTTCTCAGCTCTTCCATGGCCAGGTGTGTGTTATTCCCTCATATCCCAATTACAATGAGCAGATAAAAGGTCCAGAGTTCATTTCAAGTGTGCTATTTGCATTTGGAATCTGTTGCGGTCAACTCTTAAGATAAGATCCAAAATGCTGTCACTATCAGTGAAGCAAGCCATCATTAGGCTGAAAAAACACAACAAACCCATCAGAGATAGCAAAAACATTAGGTGTGGCCAAAACAACTGTTTGGAACATTCTTAAAAAGAAGGAAGGCACTGGTGAGCTTAGCAACACCAAAATACCCAGAAGACCACGGAAAACAACTGTGGTGGATGACCGAAGAATTCTTTCCCTGGTGAAGAAAACACCCTTCACAACATTTGGCCAGATCAAGAACACTCTCCAGGAGGTAGGTGTATGTGTCAAAGTCAACAATCAAGAGAAGACTTCACCAGAGTGAATACAGAGGGTTCACCACAAGATGTAAACCATTGGTGAGCCTCAAAAACAGGAAGGCCAGATCAGAGTTTACCAAACGACATCTAAAAAAGCCTTCACAGTTCTGGAACAACATCCTATGGACAGCTGAGACCAAGATCAACTTGTACCAGAGGGATGGGAAGAGAAGAGTATGGAGAAGGAAAGGAACTGCTCATGATCCTAAGCATACCACCTCATCAGTGAAGCATGGTGGTGGTAGTGTCATGGCGTGGGCATGTATGGCTGCCAAGTGAACTGGTTCTCTTGTATTTATTGATGATGTAACTGCTGACAAAAGCAGCAGGATGAATTCTGAAGTGTTTCGGGCAATATTATCTGCTCATATTCAGCCAAATGCTTCAGAACTCATTGGACGGCGCTTTATAGTGCAGATGAACAATAACCAAAGCATACTGCAAAAGCAACCAAAAAGTTTTTTAAGGGAAAGAAGTGGAATGTCAATGGCCAAGTCAATCACCTGACCTGAATCCGATTCAGCATGCATTTTACTTGCTGAAGACAAAACTGATGGGAAAATGCCCCAAAAACAAGCAGGAACTGAATACAGTTGCAGTAGAGGCCTGGCAGAGCATCATCAGGGATGAAACCCAGCGTCTGGTGATGTCTATGCGTTCCAGACTTCAGGCTGTAATTGACTGCAAAGGATTTGCAATCAAGTATTGAAAAGTGAAAGTTTGATTTATGATTATTATTCTGTCCCATTACTTTTGGTCATTTAACAAGTGGGAGGCACATATGCAAACTGTTGTAATTCCTACACCGATCACCTGATTTGGATGTAAATACCCTTAAATTAAAGTAATATGAAAAATAAGAAATATCGCAGCCGGCACTGCCACACGTGTCTGTTTGATCACATAAATCACTCCATCGCAATGACTGAATAGGTTCACGGTGGTGCTCTGCTGATGATATAGTCCATATAATAGCATCCAAAAGTAGAAATAAAGCACCGCGGCAATCACCATCAATCTTGAATTTCAGTTTATTTCATTGTTACAGAAAAGTGGTGGACGTAGAGCAATGCACAGGTGTATGAATCAGCAACAGCTGTTTCGCGCTAACTCGCGCTTTGTCAAGCCTCCAGGAGCCAGAGGAGCTACAGGGCGATGAGGAAGACGAGGCAGAGGACCCAGACACACTGTGGCAGTATGCAGTGGAGATGGAGGCAGGGAGTCCTTCTGAGTCACTTGCACAAATGGCCCGATGCATGCTCACTTGCTTGTGTAGTGACAGCCGAATTGTCAACATTCGGCAGAGGGATGATTTCTGGCTCTCCACCTTGTTGGACCCTCGCTACCGATCAAAAATGGGGGCCTTTTTTTTTTTTTACACCCGCTGAGAGGGAGGACAAACTGAACTACTATAGAGACATCCTATCTAGTCAGTTGGCCGCTGCCTATCTGCGCCATCGTCCATCCTCTGCCCTCTGCGCTCATGTTCCTCTGCCATGGCTGCTGTGGCAGGGTGGGGGGGGGGGGGATATGAGCAGTTCCAGCTTCATCAGCAACAACTTGAGTCTAGAATCACTGATGAGCAGCTTTCTTCACCCGCCTAGTAAAGAAACTACTAAAAAGTAGCAGCAGTAGCAGGACCTGATGCTGCTGCCACCTCCACACTATGTCACCTTGCCACTCTGTGGTCTCCTGATGCTGCTGCTACCTCTAGACTCTTTCATTGGGCCACTCTGTGGTCTCCTCATGCTGCTCTCACCTCACCACTATGTCATAGGGCCACTCTGTGGACTTTTCATGCTGTTCCCACCCTCCCCACTTTATGACTGGGCCACTATTTTGACTTTTGGCCTGGCTGACATCATTATTTATTAGACCCTTCTTCTGATCTGTCATAAGGAAGGAAAAATGAGACGCACAACGGATCCTGTCTATGTAACAGCTGTAAGGCCTGCATGACATGGTCCCTATTTTGCATCAGAATTGGCTTATGATTTGGTAGCCAAAAGCAGAAGTGGGTACAAAACACAGAAGACATGCAAATATTCCATTTATGTGTCATTTCTGTTTTGGATCCACTCCTGTTTTTTTAGGCTTTAGCAATACTGATGGATTACTGACCAAATGCTGACCAAGTGAAGGCGGATGCTTCACAGACAGGATCAGTTTTTTTGGGGTTATTGTTCTGACGGATCAGAGGAAGGGTAAAATAATCAATGATGTCAACACACACTTACTCTTATTAAGACCCCTTTCACACAAATGATACAGATTGTGTCAGGATGCGTTCAGTGTTAAAACTCTCACAGTTTTGCAAGCAATTGCGTTCAGCGTTTCAGTTTTTCCACGCAGGTGCAATAAAATTTGACGCGTATTTCAGTCCCTGAAAAAAACCTGAAGATTTACAAATGACATCTCCTAGCAACCATCAGTGAAAAATGCTTGTATCCAGAATGCATTCAGATGCAATGTGTTTTTTTCACTGAAGCTCAATTTCACTTTTAGACCTCATGCACACGACAGTATTTTTTTGCGGTCCACAAAATGGGGTTCAGTTGTTCCGTGATCCTTGTCCGTTTTTGTTTCAGTGTGTCTTCCTTTATTTTTGGAGGATCACCAGACATGAAGGAAAGTAAAAAAAAATGTAAGTCAAGTTTGCCATGCAAATGATAGGAAAAAAACGGACGAGGACGACAATCTTGTGTGCCTCCGTGTTTTTTCACGGACCCATTGACTTGAATGGGTCCGCGAACCGTTGTCCGTGAAGGAAAGTAAAAAAAAATTCAAGGACTGGAAACACGGATCACGGACGCGGATGACAAACGGTGCATTAGCTGAGTTTTCCACAGACCCATTGAAAGTCAATGGGTCTGCAGAAAATCACGGAAAATGGAACAACGGACATGGGACACAACAACGGTCGTGTGCATGAGGCCTTATGGGAACAGAGATGCGTGGAAAACGCTGAATATAGAAAATACTGGGATTTTTTCTGAACAGAAAAATTATGCATGAAAAACAACGCTAATGTACACAGACCAATTAAAATTAATGGTAATATGCAAAATAACCGTGGAGCCCCAGTTATGGGTCTTCAACACAGTGAAAGCCAGATATCCCAGGGAAGGAAAACCAAAGAAAGGGGTGTCCCCATTATAGAGATCACCAGATCAACCATATTAAGTGGCCCCTATGTCAAGATCTAGCTCTTTTACACGCCTTAGGCCTCATGCACAGAAACGTATTTTCTTTCCGTGTCCGTTCTTTTTTTTTTGCAGACCACATAAGGAACCATTCATTTTAATGGGTCCGCAAAAAATTCTGTTTCTGTATGTCTGTATGTCCCTTCCGCAAAAAATAGAACATGTCCTACTATTGTCCGCATTGCGGACAAGGATAGGACTGTTCTATTAGGGGCCAGATGTTGCGTTCCGCAAAATACGGAATGCACATGGATGTCATCCATATTTTTTGTGGATCCATTTTTTGCGGACCGCAAAATACATACAGTCGTGTGCATGATGCCCTAAGGATGTGACGGGGAAAACCTAAGCCAGTTATCCATCCACAGACAGCTGTTTCAAGGTGTTGCCCCTCATCAGTGGGGAGTTGATTCTGGCTAACCAGAAATGAATGGCTAAGGATTCAGTGCGGGTGCTATGCGTTCACTTCACGCATTGCACCAGCGCTGAAAACTCACTTATGTGATAGGGGCCTAAAACAGGTGTCTAAAACGCATCCCAAGACCCATAAGATATTTATTTTTTGTTCAACAGAGCTGTGTGCGAGCTTGAATTTTGTGGGACAACTTGTAGTTTTTATTGGTATCATTTTGGGGTACATAACACTTTTTGATCACTTTTAATGTAGTTTTTTTGGGGGCAAAAAAACAAAAAGCAGCAATTCTGGCTTTTTTTTTTTACAACATTCACCATATGGCATATCTTACATGATAATTGCGTAGTGCAGATTGTTTTTTAATGGAAAAAATGTGTTTTTTTTTACTAAGACTTTTTTGTATTTTAGAAAGCTTTTTAAAACCTTTTTTTTACCATTTAAAAGTCCCACAAAGGGACTCTAATTGGCAATCTTTTGATCGCTTCTAAAATACATTGCACTGTTCATGCAGTTCATGGGAATTTTTTGAACAAACAGATATGTAAAAAGTTCAAATTGTTTAAAGTTATTCTGAATTGCTTAATAATTAAAAGAAATTTAAAAAGATTACATATTGACAATGAAGGAAAGAGGGCCCTGTGTGTGAGGAACTAACTAGTCCAGTTAAGGCGAACCTTTTACAGACCGAGTGCCCAAACTGTAACCCAAAACCCACTTATTTGTCGCAAAGTGCCAACACGGCAATTTAACCTGAATTCCAATATAGTATATCTTCCATATGCTTTATCATTTAGGTATAATAGCCTGCCTACATTCAATGCTCTGCCTGTGCTTCTCATAGTGCGCCCCGTGCTGATGAATGGCAGGAAAAGTCAAGGGCATATTGGTACACCACAGATTTTTTTCCAGGTTGCGGGTGCCCACAGAGAGGGCTCTGAGTGCCGCCTCTGGGACCCGTGCCATAGGTTCGCCATCACTGATCTAGTCCTTGCATATTTGTTATTTTAGACCATATGCTGCTGCCCAAAAAAAAGTTGGAAAGTAAAGCTGCAATACAGTTGTGTTAAATAAGCTACTAATGTCACGGTCCCTCACGTGACTGATGTCAGGAAATCAAGGAGATTGGCTGAGCATGGAGGAATCTAACAACCTCCTTGATTTCTCTTGATTCAGTGTTGATAGGGTTAATGACCACTTCCCTTTCTCAGCTGTTGCTCAGTGTTCATCACTTCTACCCTTTATAGTCTGACCCCACCCTTCTGACTATACGGTAGATAGCTTCATTTGTGTTTGGCTGAGCTGGTGTGAGTTTGTCTCTGGTGTTCCTGCTCATCCGTCTCTACAGAAGTTAAATGTCGCGTTTCTTTGTGTTGGTTATCTTCTCTGTTGTTTGTATCTGAGCCTGAGACAGAGACTTCCATTCGTCCATCTGTGGAAGAATGGGTTGTCTCTGGTCCTAACCTTTTCCAGGGCCTTATAGGGATATAAAGGCCTAGGTATCCTGCATATAAATATTCCTACCTTCAAGGTCTATTCATATTGATAGATAGTTAGGGCCGGAGTTTAGGAGGTGACCTATTTTTTCCCTAGTTTCCAGGCCCAGTTACTGTTCCCCTTTCCTCCTGTGTTCAGGGGGGAGTTTACCCCCACACTGATCGTGACATTATCTACCGCCATTTTGTTCAGGTTAGTGCAGCTATGGATCCTATGTCTGTACTTGTCGAACAGCTGTAGGGACTGTCTTTGGAGGTAGCTGACCTCCGTGCGGCAGTCTTACAGAGTCAGAGACCACAGGCGGCTGGTTCCAATGGTGGGTACGAGGCCTGCCCTGAACCTAAGGTTGCCCTCCCGGACAGATTTTCTGGGGGTAGTGACAATTTCATTCGGTTCAGAGAATCGTGTAAGTTGTACTTTAAGCTGCGTCCATACTCTTCTGGGGATGAGTGTCAACGTGTGGGTATGATCATTTCTTTGCTTAAGGCTACATGCACACACCCGTGCCGTTTTTTGCGGTCCACAAACCGCGGATTGGCAAAAAATGGAAGCCGTCCGTGTGCCTTCTGCAGTTTGCGGAACGGACGGCCATTGATATAACTGCCTATTTTTTTCTGTTTTGCAGACAAGAATAGGACATGTTATATTTTTTTTGCGGGGCCGCGGAACGGAGCAACGGATGCGGACAGCACACGGAGTGCTATCCGCATCTTTTGCGGCTCCATTGAAGTGAATGGGTCCGCATCCGAGCTGCCAAAACGGCGTCTCGGATGCGGACCCAAACAACGGCCGTGTGCATGAGGCCTTAGGATGATGCACAGTCTTGGGCTTTTTCTCTGCCGACTGGGTCTCTCCAGTCAGTAGATGAATGTTTTAGAGTCTTGGGTCTTATTTATGATGACCCGGATCTGATCTCTCAGGCTAAGACCAAGTTACATGGTTTACGGCAGGGAGAACGCTCCGCGGAAATCTATTGCTCTGAATTTAGGAGATGGGCTATGGATACGGAGTGGAATGATCCTGCTCTCCATAACCAGTTCTGTCAGGGTCTATCTGAGAGGCTGCAGGACGCGTTGGCCTTTCATAAAAAACCTGAGTCATTGGAAGGAGCTATGTCCCTTGCTGTATGTCTGGATAGACACTTGAGGGGAAGATCTAAGGGTCCTCACCCTCAGGACGTACTGTCAAATAAGGTGGCGGCTTCCTTTGGCACTTATGGTAAAGAGACACCTGTGGTTACACCTTGTGAGGAGGATATGTAGTTGGGGGAAGCTATTCCTGGGACTTCTGGAAAGCGCTCTGGTCATATGAAGGGAGTCTGTTTTTGTTGTGGAAAGAATAGACATTTCGTGAATATTTGTCCATACATTCAGCATCAAGGTGTAAAAAAAAAAAAAACACTTAATCCCCAAATTTCTATTGGTGGTGTGGGTGGGGAGCAAGAAAACTTACTTTTGTCATTTACTAGTAGTACCCGATTTCTCCTGTCTGCCGAGGTGGCGCTAGAGTCCAAAACTGTGGAAATCAAGGTATTTAATCGACAATGGGGCTGGGGTTAACCTGATTAATGGACAGTTTGTTCGTATTTATGGGTTGACTACTAGTGCACTAGAGAAAAGTGGCGCTACTGCCAGCCCCACTGCCTTCTTAAACAGCTGATCGGCGGGGGTCCCGGTTGTCGGACCCCCGGCGATCAGATGCTGATGATCTATCCAGAGGATAGATCATTAGTTTAAACAAACTGAAGAACCCCTTTAAGGAAAATATTACAAACACTATTTGCAGCATCATTGTTGAAGAGCTGCAAACAGTATCAGCCAACATAATCCAACGTGTCTAAAGTTGCATAGACGTGAACATCAGTTTTGAACTTTCATAGGAGGGACCTACCTATTAATAATCAAGAACATATCAATGACCCATCCAGGAGGTCACAAGAGAACCCAAATGAACATCTGAAGAAACTGCAGACCTCACTTGCCTCAGTTAAGGTCAGTGTACACAATTTCACAATTATAAATACACTGGGCAAAAATGGCAGCCATGAGAAAGTTGAAAGACATACACCACTGCTGACCAAATAGAACACCAAGGCTCTTATTTCATTTGCCAAAAAACATATACATGATTCCAAGAATATTATGGGTAATATTCTGTGAACTGATAAGTCAAAAGAGTAAATACTGAAAAAGAACATCCACCTACCAGTTTGTGAGCTAAAGTTCATGCACATTTGGGTTGTGCAACAGGGCAATGATCTAAAAAGCAACAAGTAAGTTCACCTCTGAGTGGCTCAAAAGCAAAACTAAGTTTTTAGAGTGGCCCAGTCAAAGTCGTGATTTGAATCCTATTGAGATGCTGTGGCAAGACCTTAAATGGGCAGTTCATGCTCAAAAACCACTAATGTAGAAGAATTAAACCAATTCTTCAATCAAGACTGGGCCAAACTTCCTTCACAGTCATGTTAGGATTCATCACAAGTTATTGCATACGTGCAAAGGGACAATTACTTTTTCACATGGGTGACACAGGTTTTGAATAAATCTCTCTCTTCAGTAAATGGAAATGAATAATCATTTAAATGCTGCTTTTTATGTTTACCTGTGTTGTCTTTATCTTATATTAAAAGTGTGACCTGTCCAGCATAACATAGGCCCTCCTATTGTTGCGTTAATGCAAAAATAAAAAAGTTCTGAATTCCAGAATGTAAAACAATTACACGTTTTGTGTAGTCCTAAAAAATGGCTTGGTCCTAAAGGGACTAATGTGTTACAGTTCTATACTTAGCTATATTTGTTATAAATCTGCATGGACTGTATGTAACTGTAGTTTGCACTAGATATGGATATGGTCAGGCATCTCTCTGCACAGTGTGAAGGTCTCAGAATGATTGTAGAGAGAAAGATGGGAGGTTCTAGGTTCAGATTAAAGCTGACAAACAGCTGGGAGCCAGTATGGCTAACAGGAAATAGCTTTTCATATTTTAGAAAATGAAACTAGCAGATGTCTGGAGTACAATGAATTGAGTTTACAAGAAGAGAAGTGTGTTGTGTCTACTGGCTCAGTAACATTGCACATGTCCTTGTGACTTGGGTATAAATCACACCCAGCAAATAGGCTATGTTGTGGTAAATGTCTGTACAGTATATTGCCGTTTACTATCACGCTTCATAATATGAGTAAACTATATGTGTAATGGATTAGCTAACATATTTCATTTAGCTAAATTAACATTTTACCTGTTTGTTATCAGTAATAGTAAAGGGGATATTAAGGTTGTATTAGTATTTAGCCCTCTGTTTCCAATGCATGAGGCACCCATACTGTACATTACACAGAAAGGGAGTCCTTGCTGTGACTATTTGACCGCATACTATACTGGCAGCACTCATATTCTAACTCTGCATTAATCAATAGTACAGTATGTGTAAATGAGGAATACCATTATTCATTATGGTCACTATATCACTCCTATCTGGCATTTAGTAGCAGTTTTCTTTTGTACATGCTGAACATGGAGATAGTGGAGACTAGCTGTCAGTATCAGACTGGGATGCCTAGGGTCCATCTGTAAAATGTATTCTGAGGCCCACTGTACAGCTGCATGCAGATATTACCTACTCATACAGTGGCAAACAGCAGCAAGATGCTTCAAGATGATTGATTATGGGGGTCCCTTTAAGAAGACAGGTTCCTAAAGTAGGATATAAGAATAGTGGCTTACCTGCCTCTGTATATAGACCTACCATATAACAAACTCAGGTTTTGTTAAATAATGTACCCAGTTTTTATATGACCATAGGCTGGTTGAGAACTCTGTTTTGTCTATCTGTATGTAGTGCAGTAGTTCTACTGTGTCGCTGTGGCACTTGTGAAGGGGTGGGGGCCCATCCTGCTCAGGGGCCCATCTGTATCTTTGTGGACCAGTCCAAGCCTGCTAGCTGTCATCCACTGCACACTGAAAGTAGAGGAGAAGCTGCTTCCCAAGCTTTTCTTATTCACTCAGAAGTATGCCCCAGGATTATAAAGAGAGGTAATGACCGTATTCATTGTGAATTTAGCACTTGTGCTAGTATATAAACCTCCTATGTAGCTGTGCAGTCTCTTTAGCGTCTCTCTTTGAGTCCTGTCTCACTCATGCTTCTGCTCACACCTCCCCCTCCCCTCTTCATAGACTTGTATTAACATGTGTAATATGATCCTCCTATGAAGTTTCTCCATCATGCATTTTTCAAAGTGAAAAGCAATTAGCAAAGGGGGAGAAGGAAGAAATAAACAGTTGATAACATGAGAACTGGACACTTCTCACTGATAAAACATATTACAAAGTTTCTTTTGTACTATTGATTTATGTAAAGTTGGGTGAAAGTATAGTGACTATTTAATGAGTAAGTCTAAATGCAGCCCCAAAGAGCTCATTTAATTCTATTTTATATTATTTGGATTATGTTTCATATTTTTATAGCGTTCAATAAAAAAAACACAAATACACAAGTACACAAATATTACACCCAAATCTTGAAAGAATAGGCTTTATCTTTTCCTCTAAAATTGCATTTTGTTCCAGAGCAATACGGAAAGAGACCTAATAGTGAAAGGTTATTATGGAGGTGTCCAGTATGCAGAGATGGCTTTTTTAGATCCAATGTCACTTCTGCTGAAAAGCTATAGGCTTTACAAGGTAAAACTCTTAGCACTGCCATAGAGAATGACATATGGGTGACATCTGTGCATGAAACACACATTTAATTGTCTTTTTATAGACCTTTTGTCTACCTTTTTTCTGCATCTGTCAGCTTGTAATTGATGGTCCCAGTGCTAGTCATCTAGGTCTTAACAGGTGTCCTCGGAGAACAAGCTCTATGTCAGAGAACTATACTGTATTGTATATCAGCCCTCTGACACACACTCTATTATCTTATACCTTTCATGATACGACTGCTCATGATACAAATGTTCAGATATCAATTATGTTTATTTTTAAATTTTTTTGACTCTGTATTTGCACCGCACGTACAGTACAGACCAAAAGTTTGGACACACCTTCTCATTCAAAGAGTATTCTTTATTTTCATGACTATGAAAATTGTAGATTCACACTGAAGGCATCAAAACTATGAATTAACACATGTGGAATTATATACATAACAAAAAAGTGTGAAACAACTGAAAATATGTCATATTCTAGGTTCTTCAAAGTAGCCACCTTTTGCTTTGATTACTGCTTTGCACACTCTTGGCATTCTCACATGAGCTTCAAGAGGTAGTCACCTGAAATGGTCTTCCAACAGTCTTGAAGGAGTTCCCAGAGATACTTAGCACTTGTTGGCCCTTTTGCCTTCACTCTGCGGTCCAGCTCACCCCAACCCATCTTCATTGGGTTCAGGTCCGGTGACTGTGGAGGCCAGGTCATCTGGCGCAGCACCCCATCACTCTCCTTCATGGTCAAATAGCCCTTACACAGCCTGGAGGTGTGTTTGGGGTCATTGTCCTGTTGAAAAATAAATGATGGTCCAACTAAACGCAAACCGGAATAGCATGCCGCTGCAAGATGATGTGGTAGCCATGCTGGTTCAGTATGCCTTAAATTTTGAATAAATCCCCAACAGTGTCACCAGCAAAGCACCCCCACACCATCACACCTCCTCCTCCATGCTTCACGGTGGGAACCAGGCATGGTCCATCCGTTCACCTTTTCTGCGTCGCACAAAGACACGTTGGTTGGAACCAAAGATCTCAAATTTGAACTCATCAGACCAAAGCACAGATTGCCACTGGTCTAATGTCCATTCCTTGTGTTCTTTAGCCCAAACAAGTCTCTTCTGCTTGTTGCCTGTCCTTAGCAGTGGTTTCCTAGCAGATATTCTACCATGAAGGCCTGATTCACACAGTCTCCTCTTAATAGTTGTTCTAGAGATGTGTCTGCTGCTAGAACTCTGTGTGGCATTGACCTGGTCTCTAATCTGAGGTGCTGTTAACCTGCGATTTCTGAGGCTGGTGACTCGGATGAACTTATCCGCCGCAGCTGAGGTGACTCTTGGTCTTCCTTTCCTGGGGCGGTCCGCATGTGAGCCAGTTTCTTTGTAGAGCTTGATGGTTTTTGTGACTGCACTTTCAAAGTTTTCCCAATTTTTCGGACTGACTGACCTTCATTTCTTAAAGTAACGATGGCCACTCGTTTTTCTTTACTTAGCTGCTTTTTTCTTGCAATAATACAAATTCTAACAGTCTATTCAGTAGGACTATCAGCTGTGTATCCACCTGACTTCTCCACAACGCAACTGATGGTCCCAACCCCATTTATAAGGCAAGAAATCCCACTTATTAAACCTGACAGGGCACATCTGTGAAGTGAAAACCATTTCAGGTGACTACTTCTTGAAGCTCATCAAGAGAATGCCAAGTGTGTGCAAAGCAGTAAGCAAAGCAAAAGGTGGCTACTTTGAAGAACCTAGAATATGACATATTTTCAGTTGTTTCACACTTTTTTGTTATGTAGCAGTGAGAATGGGGGTATGTTCAGTGTTACAATAACTTAAATCCAAACAAAGCTTCAGAATGAATATACAGGTCCTTTTTTAAAAAATTTGCATATTGTGATAAAGTTCATTATTTTCTGTAATGTACTGATAAACATTAGACTTTCATATATTTTAGATTCATTACACACAACTGAAGTAGTTCAAGCCTTTTATTGTTTTAATATTGATGATTTTGGCATACAGCTCATGAAACCCCCAAATTCCTATCTCAAAAAATGTGCATATCATGAAAAGGTTCTCTAAACGAGCTATTAACCTAATCATCTGAATCAACTAATTAACTCTAAACACCTGCAAAAGATTCCTGAGGCTTTTAAAAACTCCCAGCCTGGTTCATTACTCAAAACCGCAATCATGGGTAAGACTGCCGACCTGACTGCTGTCCAGAAGGCCATCATTGACACCCTCAAGCAAGAGGGTAAGACACAGAAAGAAATTTCTGAAGGAATAGGCTGTTCCCAGAGTGCTGTACCAAGGCACCTCAGTGGGAAGTCTGTGGGAAGGAAAAAGTGTGGCAGAAAACGCTGCACAACGAGAAGAGGTGACCGGACCCTGAGGAAGATTGTGGAGAAGGACCGATTCCAGACCTTGGGGGACCTGCGGAAGCAGTGGACTGAGTCTGGAGAAGAAACATCCAGAGCAACCGTGTACAGGCGTGTGCAGGAAATGGGCTACAGGTGCCGCATTCCCCAGGTCAAGCCACTTTTGAACCAGAAACAGCGGCAGAAGCGCTTGACCTGGGCTACAGAGAAGCAGCACTGGACTGTTGCTCAGTGGTCCGGAGTACTTTTTCGGATGAAAGCAAATTTGGCATGTCATTCGGAAATCAAGGTGCCAGAGTCTGGAGGAAGACTGGGGAGAGGGAAATGCCAAAATGCCTGAAGTCCAGTGTCAAGTACCCACAGTCAGTGATGGTCTGGGGTGCCATGTCAGCTGCTGGTGTTGGTCCACTGTGTTTTATCAAGGGCAGGGTCAATGCAGCTAGCTATCAGGAGATTTTGGAGCACTTCATGCTTCCCTCTGCTGAAAAGCTTTATGGAGATGAAGATTTCATTTTTCAGCACGACCTGGCACCTGCTCACAGTGCCAAAACCACTGGTAAATGGTTTACTGACCATGGTATTACTGTGCTCAATTGGCCTGCCAACTCTCCTGACCTGAACCCCATAGAGAATCTGTGGGATATTGGGAAGAGAAAGTTGAGACGCAAGACCCAACACTCTGGATGAGCTTAAGGCCGCTATCGAAGCATCCTGGGCCTCCATAACACCTCAGCAGTGCCACAGGCTGATTGCCTCCATGCCACGCCGCATTGAAGCAGTCATTTCTGCAAAAGGATTCCCGACCAAGTATTGAGTGCATAACTGAACATAATTATTTGAAGGTTGACTTTTTTTGTATTAAAAGCACTTTTCTTTTATTGGTCGGATGAAATATGCTAATTTTTTTAGATAGGAATTTTGGGTTTTCATGAGCTGTATGCCAAAATCATCAATATTAAAACAATAAAAGGCTTGAACTACTTCAGTTGTGTGTAATGAATCTAAAATATATGAAAGTCTAATGTTTATCAGTGATAGATAAAAGGTCACAGAGGCTCGACTGTCCACAATACACGGGTTGGTGCTCTCTCCAAATGGCAGTACCTATTGCCAGTTATATATATGTATCAGAAAAGGAAAAATAATGGAGGGCACTCAAATGGCTGGGTATATAGATAGTTGTAATTACAACTATATTAGCGATTTATTGGATAGATGTATAATCACATAAGATGCTGGATCTGTCGATTTCAGGCAGATTTGAGGTATATATAAATAACAAGTAGTTTTATTTAACTCACTAAAAATAGTCTTTTGGACTATATGTTGACCTGCTTGTACAGGTGATCAGTCTGTACAGAGGTATTCCTTTAAAATAAAATAAAATAAAATAAAATTGTGCACATTAAAACTGCTGGTGTTGTCAGTATTTTTGTTCAGTTCCAGAGTTAAGTCTCTACGGCCGTATATACTGAGAAAGAGTCTTACCCCGTCAGTAGCAAGTCTCCGGGAGATTCTGTGTGTGTAGTGTCCCAATAAGCAGGCGATGGTCCGGTCCTGGATGGCGTTGGTGCGCACGTGGTATGATGCTCCCTCGGCGTCTCTCTCCGCTGCGGCGTCCTGGATCCCTGCTTCCGCTTCCTGTGCCTCACGTGATTCGGGGGGTGGTCGTTTTATCAGTACATTACAGAAAATAATGAACTTTATCACAATATGCTAATTTTTTTAGAAGGACCTGTACCTTCACACTTGCATTTTGGGTTCCGCTTGTGAGATCCGTTTGAGGGCTCTCACAAGCGGCCCCGAACTGATCTGTTCATCCCCAATGCATTCTGAATGGATAAGGATCCGTTCAGAATGCATCAGTTTGGCTCCGTTCCACCTCCATTCCGCTCTGGAGGCGGACACCAAAACGCAGCTTGCAGCGTTTTGGTGTCCACCTGGCCGTGCAGAGCCAAACGGATCCGTTTGACGTTGACACAATATAAAGTCAGGAGTCCCTATTAATATACCATCGGATTTTCTCCAATCCATATACGCACCTGAGGGGTTAATTGTGTGTATCATAGCCCCCTGTAAGAGATCAGGTGCTGCCGGGCAGCAGGGGCCAGACCCCCCCTCCCTCCCCAGTTTAAAATTTATTGGTGGCCAGTGCGGCCCCCCTCCCTCCCCAATATTAAATTTATTGGTGGCCAGTGCGGCCCCCCTCCCTCCCCAGTATTAAATTCATTGGTGGCCAGTGCGGTCTCCCCCCCCCCCCCATCATTGGTGGCAGCGGAGAGTTCCGATCGGAGTCCCAGTTTAATCGCTGGGGCTCCGATCGGTTACCATGGCAGTCAGGATGCTACTGCAGTCCTAGCTGCCATGGTTACTTAGCAATTTTAGAAGCATTATACTTACCTGCGCTGTCTGTGGCCGGCCGGTCACTCCTCTTACTGGTAAGTGAAAGGTCTGTGCGGCGCATTGCTTATAGCAAGATGGCATATTCAAGGGGCATATTCAAGGGGACTAGAAATTACAGAAAAAAATGTTTTTTTTTATCAAATCATCCCATTTCCAGATTTACATATAAAAATAAATAAATAAAACATAATTGGTATTGACCGAAAATGTCCAAACTAGTCAAATATAAAAATATTTTCCTGTGTGGTGAATGCTGTAATAAAAAATATATATAAATAAAATGTGCAAAGCAGGATTTTCTGCTAAAAAAGACATATGTAACTAAAATTGTTACCAATAAAAACTACAGCTCACCCTGTAAAAACAAGCCCTCACACAGCACTGTGGACTGAAATATAAAAACTTATGGGTGTCAGAATATGGTGATGCCCAGAAAAGTTGATTTTAATGTATAGTGAATGATGTAAAAAAGAACCCTTTCTATTGTACCTCACAAACATTTTTTTTCCGTTTTCCAATACAAGATATAGTAAATTAAAAAGTGCAATGTAAAAAAAATATACTCTCATATTGCTATATGAACAAAAAATGAAACAAGCTGTTGCTCTTGAAAGCATCAAGGTAAAAAAAAAATGCAAAAGAAAAAAATTGGCCTGGGATGAAATCTACGTATGTGCAGCATATCCATAGAATCAGCTTTATGAAAGTGTGATGGAAGATGCTTTATGGATGTAGGTATACAAGCAAAGATACAAGGGGACATTTATCAAACTCTGTACAACAGATAACTGGCATCAAAAAGTTGCAAAAACTGAAAAGTGTCCAGTGAGGCGCAAATGCCTCCAAAACAGGCCCATTTTCATTAGTAAATACACCTAAAAAATTAAACTAAGGCTACTTTCACACTTGCGGTAGCAGGACCAAAAAGGCAGCATGTTGTAGTTTTTGTCCGGCTGCCTCTCGGCATGTTTGCTGTGCTGCGGCCAGACCTCCGGCCCGCCCCCATTATAGTGAATGGGGCCGAAGCGGACTTCCAGCGGCACAGTGGACTTGTGGTAGCACGGATCCGGCAGGCTGTTCCCCGCCGGAACAGCCTGCCGGAAAAGGCTACCATAAGTGTGAAAGTAGCCTAAAACAGGTGCAAGACACTATAATAAATGACCCCCAATAAGTCCCATAATTAGCAAAAGCCCTAGTTTGCAACTTTTTGAAGTTATTTTGGAATGAAGGCATGATAAATTAGGGCCATAGAGTTTGTTAATGAAAAATGCATTCTCATGCAGGAAATAACTTTACCACACATTTGTCACTGTGATGGAACTCGAATTTTGCTCCTTTATGGTATCTAACATTTGGACTTCATCACTGTCATCTATTTTTCTGACTAAAATGTTGCTGTCATCTGCTGTAAAGGGTCATGTGGTTTATGTAACACAGCATGTGACATGAATTCTGAAAAGAGGAATGTTAAGTCTATGCTTAAATGCACTTTTACTTATATATACAGTATACTGCTTATTGAGAACTGCCATATTTGGACTTAAGCCATGTATATAAATCCATTGCCAGTAACTAATAAATCTCAAACTGTGTGTAGGGGGGGGGGGGGGGTATGAGGGGGGATACAATTTAACAATGGGGTATCTTAATCAGACACAATGTTTTCCGTTTCACAATGCGCTTTTGATGCGGGAACGTGATAGCCCCTCACATTACTTCTAACAATAAAGAACATGATACCAGAGCATATGACATTGATAATGAGCAGATTTAAGGAACAGAATAGGAGTCTCCATCCCTCACTACAGTCGGAGTGACGTGGAAACATTCCATCAGGACGCCACATTCCAATTAACACTTCTAATGGTTTACATGTGTAATGAAGTCCACAAGTGATCATAGAGCATGTAATACGAGGTAAAGGTTGTATGGAATGCTTGGCCTGCAGGGAAGAAAGGAAATACAAGAGGTCAGCTCTAGCATTTAGGTACATGCCAGGACAGCCAGAGGAATGCCAGGAATGCATGGAGAAACAGACACAGGCCCGGCACATAAACATTCACAGTTTACAGGAAAAGGGACATAGTGCACATATGAAGCAATTGACTGGAATGGTTCAGCGTTGCTGAAAAAACATGTGCACTGTGCTGTTGTTTTTTTTTATCATTGCCGTTACTGAAAAGTCATGGGTTACATGCCATGTGTGCATTTACAGTATTGCAGGGAGAACATTGGGCCTTATCAGGGGCAGACTGGAAACTTAAAGTGGCCCTGGAAAAAAATACTAAATACTAAAAAAATACTAAAAGTTTTGTAGTTGGGTCCAAATTGATGGAAGGCTGGGCCAGCAATACCATATTGTGGCACATTATACCATCCCATCAAAGCCAAATATCACAGTTCATCACAAAATACTGCCAGCAGCACAAAATACATCCCCAAAAACTTCCCACTGGCCGGCCGTGAGGAGGCCCCCTGAACATTGGTCCACATGGAAGTATCCCTGTAAGGTCTATGTCTAATCCACCCCTGGGTCTTATACAGTACATTTTGGCAGAGCAAAGCTTTGAAAAGGGAGATAGCTTCTGTAGGGATTTGCTCTGGTAGGCAGGGTAAGCGGACGCAATACAGAGGCAAAACCACAGTTGAAAAGCAAAAGTCTGTGTTTATTCACACAAAAAGGCAGAAAAGAAACACAATACTTGGCAGGTCCCTGGTGTTAATTCACACCACAGGAATCCTCGTGTTAATTCACACAGCAAAAGTCCAACTCAAAAACACGTCACCTGGCCTGGACGTGGGGAACAGCCACCCACCATGCTCTTTGGTTGCTCCCAATAAGAACCGGCCCGGATTGGCCTTACAGCCACACTAAGTAGAACAGTGTCAGCGAGCACTAGCTGCCGCTGACACACAAAATTACCGTTTTTTATCTCACCGAGGCCAGGAACCTCGGTGACACGTACCTTCCGTTAATAACGGACCCCTGAGCCCTCCTACATACCTCCCCCCTTTGTTCAACCCTGAGGGGGTGAACACACGCCAGACAGTGTACTCAGGACAGGGCATCTGCATTTCCCTGTAACCGGGCTGCCGTGTGTTCTACTGTGAACTTAAAGTTTTGCAGAGACAAGAACCACCTGGTGACCTGAGTATTCCTCTCTTTGGCCTGGCTTATCCACTTGAGAGGGGAGTGATCGGTAACCAGACGGAACTTCCTCCCCAACAGATAATAGCGGAGAGAGTCAAGTGCCCACTTGATGGCCAGGCACTCTCTCCACTATACTGTAACGGGTCTCCGCTGGAGTGAGATTATGGCTGAGGAAGACAACGGGATGCTGCTACTTCGGAGGCATCAGTCTGTACCACAAATTTCCTCTTGAAGTCGGGCGTCACCAAAACCGGTGACCCACACAGGGCTGACTTCAAAGCGGAGAAAGCCTGTTCCGCCTGGTCATTCCAGCAGACTATCACGGAATTCCGTCCATTTAAGAGCCCTGTCAATGGAGCCGCTAAAGTAGCAAAATGGGGGACAAACCTCATGTAATAGCCCACCATCATTCCCAGGAACGACTTTACTTGTCTAGAGTTGGCAGGTCGGAGCCAATTCCGTATCGCCTCTATTTTGCTTACTTGGGGTTTAATGACTGCGCCCAATGACATACCCAAGGTATTTAGTCTCCTCTAACCCTATCGCACATCTCCTTGGGTTAGCTGTTAGTCCCGCCTTTCAAAGGGAGTCCACTACGGCCTGTACTTTGGGCAGGTGACTTTCCCAGTCGGTACTGTGAATGATAATATCGTCCAGGTAAGCCGAGGCATACCGCCGATGTGGACGAAGTACGATATCCATTAGACGTTGGAAAGTGGCGGGGGCGCCATGCAGGCCAAAGGGTAACATCTTATACTGGTACAGCCCTTCTGGTGTAATTAAAGCAGTTTTCTCTTTGGCAGCCTCATTCAAGGGTTCCTGCCAATACCCTTTGGTGAGGTCCAAAACAGAAAAATACCTGGCTTGGCCTAATTTCTCAATTAGTTCATATAACCGAGGTATTGGATATGCATCGAACTTTGATATTTAGTTTAATTTCTGAAAATCGTTACAAAATCGTATTGTCCCGTCTGGCTTGGGAATTAAGACTATAGAACTGGCCCACTCCCTTTTAGACTCCTCAATGAGGTCCAGTCACAACATGAGCTGCACTTCCTCCAAGATGGCTTTTCACAGAGCCTCCGGTACTGGGTATGACTTTAACCAGATTTTTGCCTGAGGCTCAGTGACAATTTTATGTTGGATTACGGAAGTGCGGGCTAACTGAGTGGCCTCCATATGTTCCCTGACAAGAGGCAAAATGGTCTCTATCCGCTGTTGCATCTTGGTAACATATTCAAGGACGCTTTTATGCGGAGTGGGTTGTTGTTCCCACGCCTCTTTGGCTACGTCCAACAAGCCACGAGGATGTCTGCCATATAGCAATTCGAAGGGCGAGAACCCAGTAGAGGCCTGGGGCACATCTCGCACTGCAAACATGAGATAGGGCAGAAGAAGGTCCCAATCCTTTCCATCTTTGGTCACCACCCTTTTTAACATAGTTTTTAGAGTTTTGTTAAACCTTTCAACCAGTCCATTCGTTTGTAGATGGTACACGGACGTCCGTAACTGTTTAATACGCAGCAACTTGCAGAGTTCCCTCATGACCTTGAACATAAAAGGGGTCCCCTGGTCAGTCAGGACCTCTTTAGGTAGCCCCACTTGGGAAAACATCTCCAATAGCTCTTTAGCTATAAGTTTCGCCGATGTATGTCGCAGTGGCACTGCTTCCAGGTACCGAGTAGCGTAATCAAGGACAACCAAAATGTGTTGGTGTCCCCTAGTGGACTTCAGTAGAGGACCTACCAGGTCTATAGCGATTCGCTCAAACGGTACCTCGATGATCGGGAGGGGTACCAAGGGACTGCGAAAAAGGTGCTGGGGGCTAGTTGCCTGGCAGGTCAGGCAAGACTTACAGAACTCGTCCACCTCTAAAAACACTGGGCCAGTAAAACCGTTGAAGTATCCGGTCCTGTGTTTTCTGCATTCCCAGATGACCCCTGAGAACATGCTGGTGGGCTAACTCTAACACGAGTTTGCGATAAGCCTGGGGCAACACCGACTCTGCCCCTGGTTGTTGTGGTTCACCATCTATTATTAGTACATTTTCCCAGGCTCGGGATAAGGTTGGATCCCGGTGTTGCACGGTACCAAAGTTATCCCCGGAGACATTGAGGTCTGCCAGCTCAGGTTCCTGCGGCAAGTCCTCCATGTCTCCCACCATTACACTCAGTGGGGTTGTCTCCTCCTCTTCCACCGAAGTGGCGGTCAACCCTACAGATGGCCCTTCGGACTCAGGCTCCCAGGGTTCGTGCCCCCCCCCCTGAGCCGGGCCACTCTGCTAGCGTTACATCTGTCTCATGCGTATCAGTCACTCTCGGAACAGGCCACAGTGCCGTGAAACCCGGGAAGTCTCTCCCTAGTATAAATTCATAATGCAGGTTGGTTGCGACAGCCACCTTGTGAATCCATCTGCCGAAAACCGACAGACAGAGACGCCATACCAGTAGGATAGTCTTTTAAGTCCCCATGCATACACATCACTCCGACCTTTCGGCCGGTGTACTCAGCAGAGCGTACCAGGGAAGCCCTTATCAGGGTCACCAGATTTCCTGAGTCCAACAGAGCCTCTGCTGGAGTGTCTCCCACCTCAACCTGGCACAGGTGGTTCAGAGACTCCGGAGCACCCACTGCACACAGTTTCCTGGCATATAATGATTGACGGAAGCCATAGTTTGTGTCCATGGGTTCCCCCTGATATGGACAGTCCGCTCGAACATGGCCAGGCTCCCAACACCGCCAGCAGATTATTGAAGCGGAGTCCACAGGGGTCACATCCCGGGCGGGTTTGGCGGGCACCGGTTGCTGGGTCCGGGGTGGAGAGTTATGGGATTTGACTGCCCCCCTCCCAACAGAACCCCCCTGTAAGTTCCGGGTAGCCTTATAGCGCTCCACCAGGTCAACCATCTCCAGTGCATTACCTGGAGAGACCTGGCCAATCTATTGCTGGACAGTGGGTTGCAGAGCCCTCCAGAATCTGTATGCTGGTCCAACATTGCAGTGTGGCTCAGCACGTCAGGTTGTAGCCACTTTTGCAACAGGTTAAGCAGGTCATAATACTGGGGTCTAACGAACTCCACTGGGTTGAACCCCCACTGATGCACCCGCTGGGCCTGGACCAGCACATTCACCCCCAGTCTTGCCAAAATCACCCCCTTTACCTTTGGGTAGTCGGCCGCTTGATCGTCCGGCAAATCAAAAAACACCCGCTGGGACATTGATGTCGGAAAAGGAGCGACGACCTCAGCCCACTGGTCTTAGGGCAGCTTTTCCCTGGTGGCCACTTTCTCATACATCGCCAGGTAGGTCTCGACGTCGTCTGTGGGGGACATTTTAGGGATCGCTACACGGACTGCTTTCTGGGCATCGTGTACGCTTGGGGTTGCTCCTGCTGTCTGCAAAACCATTACGTGTTGTAGCAGCAACTGTTTGGTCTCCTACTGCTGCTTATTAGCCTCTCGTTGCTGCAGGTTAGCCTCCACGAGGGCCTTTATAACAGCCTCCATTTCATCACGTGACACCGGTTTGAATCTAGCCGGTTTGATAAATGACATACAACCATGTGCAAACCAAAAATATTTCGGCGTTCACGCCAGCCTCACTGCGCTTGCCTGCTCCAAGCCACCAATTGTAGGGATTTTCTCTGGTAGGCAGGGTAAGCGGACGCAATACAGAGGCAAAACCACAGTTGAAAAGAAAAAATCAGTGTTTATTCACACAAAAAGGCAGAAAAGAAACAATACTTGGCAGGGCCCTGGTGTTAATTGACACCGCAGGAATCTTCGTGTTAATTCACACAGCAAAAGTCCACAGAACTCAAAAACACGTCACCTGGCAGTCCACAGCAGGCTTTAGGGCCCCTGGCTTCCAGCTGGCAGCTCTCATGCAGCTCTCAGACTTGCAGTATGTCAGAACTCCTCAGCTCCCAAAACACAGAGGTCCACTATCTCCTGGAGGCTCATTCCACACCCAGCTGAGCTGCTGGCCTGGATGTGGGGAACAGTCACCCACCCTGCTCTTTGGCTGCTCCCAATAAGAACCGGCCTGGATTGGCTTTACAGCCACACTAAGTAAAACAGTATCAGCGAGCACTAGCTGCCACCGACACACAAAATTACCAGTTCTTATCTCACCGAGGCCAGGAACCTCAGTAACACGTACCTTCCATCAATGACGGACCCCTGCGCCTTCCTACACTTCTTACATGCAAAGTCTGACAGAGTATGCCACAATGTTTTGGCAGACTCCAACTAGAACAGAGATCTCAAACTGCGGCCCTCCAGCTTTTGCTAAACTACAACTCCCAGCATGCCCGGACAGCCTACAGGTATCAGCCTACAGCAGGGCATTGTGGGAGTTGTAGTTTTGCAACAGCTGGAGGGACGCAGTTTGAGATGCCTGAACTAGAGTATCAAAAGTATATGAATGTAGAGTAAGACCACATGCACATCCATGAATATCTTAGTATGACTCCATCCAAATGTGTTCATAGCATTAAAGGGTTTAATGCTTTTTATACTTATGACCTATCCTCAGGATAGGTCATCAGTATCTGATCACGACATCCAGCACCCTTGTCAGTCAGCTGTTTGAAGAGGCCACAGTGCTCTGGTGAGTGCCACAACCTTCTCTCCGCTCACCAAGCACAGCACCATACATTGTACAAAGGCTGTTCTTGGTATCGCAGCCCCGCTTTCAATAGGGCTGAGGTGCGCCTAGGCCATGTGACCACGGAACATGACGTCATTGGGTCATGGCCTAGGGGAGCGGTGAGAAGACCGTTGCACTCCAGCCTTCTCAAACAGCTGATTAGTGGGGTCCAGGGTGTTGCACCCCCATCGATCAGATACTGATGACCTATAGTATTAAAAAGTTGGAAAACTACTTTGAGACAAATGTATTTGCGTTGACACTGGTTACACACAATGTCCATAGGAGGGGTCTCATATTTCCTATATAAACATACACATTAACCCTTAGGCCTCATTCACATTTTGGTCAGTATTTTGCATTAGTATTTATAAGCCAAAACCAGGAGTGGGTCTAAGGCACAGAAGAGAAGCAAATATTTTCATTCTACTTCTAGTCTGTATGCTCCATCCCTGGTTTTACCTTACAGATGAAAAATGCTGACCCAAAAAGAAGAATGTAAAGGCCCTATTAGACAACACGATTTTTGTCTCATTATCGGGAATGAGCGTTCAAAGGAACGCTCGTTCTTAATAATTGGCCTGTATAATTGAGCAGCCAATGAACGAGCGAATACTTGTTTGTTGGCTGATGGGCATTTTCTTCAGGATGAAAGATTCTTGATTACCATCAGCACATCTCCCTGTGTAATTAGGGCTGTGCTGTCGATACAGAACAGGATGAGGGAAGAATGACTGTGGCAGTAATAGTTTCCTCCATATTCACTTTGCATTGTCCTGTGTAATCGGGGGATGTAAACGAGCCCCAATGGATGTGTTATCATCCATCCACGCTCGCACTGCACAAACATCAGGCAGAGTAATAGTAGGGCCTTTTCGCAGCTCCATGCAGACAAAGCAGGGAAATACTTCCACCCAAAAAAGGTTGTCCTGCTTTCTGCTGAGAAGATCCAATCTCATTTTTATAGATCAATTTTATAGTCATCTGAATATGGCCTTCCTGTGAAACATTAGACTCTTTTAGAGTTCTGGCAAAAATATTAAATTTGCTAACTTTTTAAATGTTGTCTTGTTCCGATTTTAGTCAAATCATTGAAATCATTTTGGTGCAAATATACATATTGGATGGCCAGGGATAATACAAAAAGAAAAGAAAAAAAGATTCTGTGGAAATATTTTTCTAAAATGAAAATTTTTATAAAATGAAAAGGAGATACTGCTTACCTATATAATGTGTCCAGGGTAAACATGGCCAGTATGGACACAGTCTGAGAAAGATGTAACAGTCAGGATGTCGTCAGAGATTAGGGCACATACATACTTGAACTCACTGAAAAAAGTGGCCTAAACGGGTGGAATTGCTCCAAACCCAGACATTGTAGCGTGTCTATAACTGGGGGAGCAATTCCTCCGCATGCAGTCCGCAGATAATGGCAATCCCCAGCAAAAAATGTGTACAATGGAGGATGCAGCTTACAAAATATATACAGGTCCTTCTTAAAAAATAAGCATATTGTGATAAAGTTCATTATTTTCTGTAATGTACTGATAAACATTAGACTTTCATATATTTTAGATTTATTACACACAACTGAAGTAGTTCAAGCCTTTTATTGTTTTAATATTGATGATTTTGGCATACAGCTCATGAAAACCCAAATTTCCTATCTAAAAAAATTTGCATATTTCATCCGACCAATAAAAGAAAAGTGCTTTTAATACAAAAAAAGTCAACCTTCAAATAATTATGTTCAGTTATGCACTCAATACTCTGCACTCGGGAATCCTTTTGAGAAATGACTGCTTCAATGCCGCGTGGCATGGAGGCAATCAGCCTGTGGCACTGCTGAGGTGTTATGGAGGCCCAGGATGCTTCGATAGCGGCCTTAAGCTCATCCAGAGTGTTGGGTCTTGCGTCTCAACTTTCTCTTCCCAATATCCCACAGATTCTCTATGGGGTTCAGGTCAGGAGAGTTGGCAGGCCAATTGAGCACAGTAATACCATGGTCAGTAAACCATTTACCAGTGGTTTTGGCACTGTAAGCAGGTGCCAGGTCGTGCTGAAAAATGAAATCTTCATCTCCATAAAGCTTTTCAGCAGAGGGAAGCATGAAGTGCTCCAAAATCTCCTGATAGCTAGCTGCATTGATCCGGCCCTTGATAAAACACAGTGGACCAACACCAGCAGCTGACATGGCACCCCAGACCATCACTGACTGTGGGTACTTGACACTGGACTTCAGGCATTTTGGCATTTCCCTCTCCCCAGTCTTCCTCCAGACTCTGGCACCTTGATTTCCGAATGACATGCCAAATTTGCTTTCATCCGAAAAAAGTACTCCGGACCACTGAGCAACAGTCCAGTGCTGCTTCTCTGTAGCCCAGGTCAAGCGCTTCTGCCGCTGTTTCTGGTTCAAAAGTGGCTTGACCTGGGGAATGCGGCACCTGTAGCCCATTTCCTGCACACGCCTGTACACGGTGACTCTGGATGTTTCTTCTCCAGACTCAGTCCACTGCTTCCGCAGGTCCCCCAAGGTCTGGAATCGGTCCTTCTCCACAATCTTCCTCAGGGTCCGGTCACCTCTTCTCGTTGTGCAGCGTTTTCTGCCACACTTTTTCCTTCCCACAGACTTCCCACTGAGGTGCCTTGGTACAGCACTCTGGGAACAGCCTATTCCTTCAGAAATTTCTTTCTGTGTCTTACCCTCTTGCTTGAGGGTGTCAATGATGGCCTTCTGGACAGCAGTCAGGTCGGCAGTCTTACCCATGATTGCGGTTTTGAGTAATGAACCAGGCTGGGAGTTTTTAAAAGCCTCAGGAATCTTTTGCAGGTGTTTAGAGTTAATTAGTTGATTCAGATGATTAGGTTAATAGCTCGTTTAGAGAACCTTTTCATGATATGCTAATTTTTTTAGATAGGAATTTGGGGTTTTCATGAGCTGTATGCCAAAATCATCAATATTAAAACAATAAAAGGCTTGAACTTCTTCAGTTGTGTGTAATGAATCTAAAATATCTGAAAGTCTAATGTTTATCAGTACATTACAGAAAATAATGAACTTTATCACAATATGCTAATTTTTTTAGAAGGACCTGTACATACACAATTCATTACAGCGCATGTAGTCCGCCCGGCATCCTCCATTGTACGCATTTTTTGCTGGGGATTGCCGTTATCTGCAATGCGGAGGAATTGCTCCCCCGGTTATAGACACGCTACAGTGTCTGGGTTTGAAGCAATTCCACCCATTTAGGCCAGTTGTTGTCTTTATGTGTATGGAATGTGCAACTTCATTTGGTTGGTAACATTCTTTTGCACCTGGTAGCTTCTGTGTCACATGGTCTGTTGTGGGTGCAGCCCACAGCTTTATCCTACCTCACAGTGCATTGGTGATACCACTATGGAGGCATGTGAGAGTCTGGCTGTGAGTTGGTTTCTAGCACTGTTCAGACTCTGTTCACACACCACGGGTAGTTGAGTGGTAGGACTCCATACTTGCTGAGACACCGTGACGTGGTGCATGAGGGGCTTCAATATGTTCCTGACTGAAAGATATTGCCAAAGTTCTCAGCTTTTAACATCGGCTTGAGGAATTAGCTAGTATTGTCAGTTGTGTATCATTTTGGTGCATTTTTTGCAGTGATTTGTGTATGCACATACACACTTGAACTTTACTGGCAGAATTATGATGTTGGATATATAGATATCTTATATATTCCCTGTACAATATGCCATGTTGATCAGACTGGGAATGGATGGGAATGAATGTAGTACTATATTTTGAAAGCCCCTAGAAAACACAGAAAATATTCTGTGAAAAAGTTGTATGTGGCAGGATGTAGGACTGGGAAATCTGTTCTGCTAAGGCCCATTGATGCGAATGCTGTCTGACACAATAAAATCTGTATGTTTAGGATGACTATTCTAGTGCACCTTTAGGGTATGACCACACGGTTAGGTTTCTGTATGCAGTGAAAGCCAAAATTAGAAGTGGATCTAAAAAAAGAGAGAGAATATACAGGACAGATATGATGTCTCTTCTTTTTTAAATTCACTCCTGGTTTTGGCTTCCAAAACTTCATGCAGATATATGACCGTGTGGCCATGACTTAAGCCTAATTCACACTTCAGTGATTTGACCAGTGATTTCCATCCAGCCAAAGCCCGGTGTGAAGAGTACACAGATATACAGTACAGCGGAAAGATTTCCTCCTGTTCTGTATTTTTGACCCACTCCTGGTTTTAGCCCACAGTCCCTGAGGGACATCACTGATCTAAACACTGAAGTGTGAACTATGCCTTAGACTGTCTAGTCTTCAATTTTACCACCTTTTAGCTGGCCTACTTTGTGGCAGAATTGTGCTTCTGAATTTTGGTGCATCTAAAGCCATGCCCCTCCAGCCTAAGCCACGCTTCCTCTCACCCTCCTTGTCGACCAAGGCATAAAAAGTGTCTGCAACACTTAAATGGGTTGTCTAAGTTTTTTTTAATCAATGACTTACCCTCAAGATAGGTCATCATTGTCAGATTGGCGAGGGTCCTTCGCCAATCAGCTGGTTAAAGAGAAGGCGCATGCCAGCGCAGCCTTCTCTTCACTGTTTACCTGGCAACAGCAGCAGTGAGTGGGTGTAACTACAAGAAGAATGGGACGGCTCCTTCCTATTCAAGTTTATAGGAAGGAGCCATCTCATTGAAGTGAATGGGATGGTTTCTTGTGGTTACACCCGCTCACTGCTGCTGTTGCCACGATGAGCAGGTAAACAAGAGACGGCAGCGTTGGCACGGCACGCATCTTCTCTTCAACCAGCTGATCGACGGGGATGGCAGGTGTCAGACCCTTGCCAATCTGATATTAATGACCTATACTGAGGATTGGTCATCAATAAAAATAACTTGGACAACCTCTTTAATAAATGTAGTGATGACCAATCAGTTTTAGGATTGTGTGAATTGAGCTTTGGATCATAGATCCGAAGTCAATTTGTTAAAAAACATAATTTGTAATGCTATTTGCGTGTACAGCATTAAAATGTTGATGTTGTGCGAGTCTTCAGTAAATGACTTCGGTATTCCTATCTGTGTATTTAAAAAACATTTTAAAATGGGAATCAAAAGTCGGATTTCTATTTTAAAATGTTTTCATAACCTGTTGGGGACAAATGACGTACCGGTACGTCATGATGTCCCGGTACTTAAGGACACATGACGTACCGATAATTTTCTGCGTGGCGGGCGGTAATTGGAACTGGGTGCCTGCTGAAATCAATCAGCAAGCACCCTGGGACAATGCGTGAGGGGGTCCTGTGATTCCCCCGTATCGGCGATCGCGGCAAACCGCAGGTCAATTAAGACCTGCGGTTTGCTGCGTTTCCGGGTTATTCGGGTCTCTGGTGACCTGATAAAACCCGGAACAGGATGGTGATTGGTGTGATAATACACCACCAATCACCATCCTGCGATCCTGAGAGGTGATGGTGACATCACCTCTCAGGATCAATTCTGATTGGCTGCAGGGGTGGCGGGAGGTTTAAACTTCCTGCGGCTCTGCCTCCTCTCCCTTTCTGTTTCCGGAGCCCATGGAGAGAGGAGCAGCGTCAGATCTGTGCCCAGCAACCCCCATATCTGCCCAGCACCCCCCTTCTGACCCTCCACAGTGCCATCTTAGGGATAAGTACGTGAAAACCCGTGCCCCCACACACACGCACACTAAATAAAGATTTCCACACATGCACACACACACTCCCCTATGGCCCACCGGATGTTCTCGGCCGAGGAGGCATACGCCAAACTTGCCTCCGATTCAGAGAGCCCCAGTGAGGACGAGGATGACCCCACTTTTCTTTTGTCATCTGCGTCCTCATCTAGCGATGATGAGCCCCCAAGGCGGCGGAGCAAGGGGAGCGCAATGCCAGGCCCACACTGGTACGAGCAGCTCTGGGGCTTGTACTAGTTTTCCGGCCCACCAGTTAAGTCCACCGGAGCCCCCTGCCGGGGAACTTGCATTGTGTACCCCAGAGCATTTTGAGCCTGTGATTCCTGATTTTGTTGGCCAACCAGGAATCCAGATTCCCACAGTGGGCTTCACTGAATATGACTATTTTTGTCTTTTTTTCAGTAACCACTTTGTGAATCTGATGGTGGAGCAAACAAACGTGTTCGCCCAACAGTTCATTGCTCAACAGCCGGGCTCCTTTTTGGCTAGGGCCGGTGGCTGGACTCTGGTCAGTGCAGCCTAGATGAGGACATTTTGGGGCCTCGTGCTGCACATGGGCCTTGTCAAAAAACCCAGTGTCAGGCATTACTGGAGTGGGGACGTCCTCTACCGGACCCCACTTTACAGTACGGCCATGACACGTACCCGGTTTGAGGCCATCCGGAAATGCCTGCATTATGCAGATAATTCTGCATGTCCTCCCCAAGATGATCCTGCCTATGACCGCCTGTACAAAATCAGGCCAGTCATCGATCACTTTTGGGGCCAAATTTTTGGAGGCCTACAGTATGTACCTGGAAGGGAGATCGCGGTTGATGAGTCTCTCATTGCTTTCAAGGAGAGACTCATTTTCTGCCAGTATGTTCCCTCTAAGCGGGCAAGGTATGGCGTGAACCTGTACAAACTTTGAGAGAGTACCTCAGGGTACACGTACAAGTTTCATGTGTACGACGGGCGAGATTCCCGTATTCAACCCCCAGAAGTTCCCCCCACTCTGGGTGTTAGCGGGAAACTTGTGTGGGACCTTATGCACCCACTGCTAGATAAGGGTTACCCCCTGTATGTGGATAACTTTTATACTAGTATCCCCTTGTTCCAGTCCCTCGACTGTGCGGAAAAATCAACGTGGCCTCCCTTACCACCCCCTCCAGGTACCTATCCCCAGGGGTGAGACCCGTGCCCTTACCAGTGGAAACCTGTTGCTGGTCAGATATAAGGACAAGAGGGATGTCCTTGTACTGTCCACAATTCACGGTAACGGTATCACCCCTGTCCCTGTGCAAGGTACCGCAGCAACGGTCCTCAAGCCCGATTGTATCGTCGACTACAATCGGTATATGGGAGGAGTTGATCTCTCTGATCAAGTCCTCAAGACATATAATGCCATGTGCAAAACCCAGGCATGGTACAAAAAAGTTGCGGTCTACTTGGTACAGGTTGCCTTGTACAACTCTTTTGTGCTGTCCCAGAGCACTGGCAACACAGGGAAATTCCTCCAGTTCTATGAGGCAGTCCTGAAGGCCCTGATCTTTTCTGACCGGGAAAGAGCAGTCCGAAGTACCTTGGGAACTGGAGGCGCCCGGCCAACACTTTCCAGGTGTGGTCCCCCATACCGAAAAGAAGGGACGGATCCAAAAAAGGTGCAGAGTGTGTCACAGGAGGGGGATACGAAAGGACACCACCACTCAGTGTGACACGTGCCCCGATCATCCGGGCCTTTGCATTATTAGTAGCTTCAGGGAGTACCACACTTCCATGGAGTACTAAATTTATAATCCCTATCCCCAATTTTAATTCCATTTCGCCACTGACAATCGGAAAAAAAACTATGGTTCTCAGACTTGAGACACTAAAACACCCCAATTTTTTTTTTCAAAAATATTATTTTGTAAAACTAAAATACATTTTAAAAAATGACATATTAGATATCGCCACGTCCATAAAAATCTGCTCTATAAAAATACCCCATGACCAACCCCTCAGATGAACACGGTCAAAAAAATAAAATAAAAACTGTGCCAAAACAGCTATTTTTTGGCAAATTTTCAATTTTAAACAGTTTTTTCCAGTAACAAAGCAAGGGTTAACAGCCAAATAAAACTTAATATTTATTACGCTGATTCTGCAGTTTACAGAAACACCCCATACTGTATGTGGTCATAAACTGCTGTATGACCAAACGGCAGGGCGCAGAAGGAAAGGAACGCCGTATGGTTTCTGGAAGGCAGATTTTGATGGCCTTTTTTTTTTTTTTGCACCATGTCCCATTTGAAGAACCCCTGATGCACCCCTAGATTAGAAACTCCATAAAAGTGACCCCATCTAAGAAACTACACCCCTCAAGGTATTCAAAACTGATTTTACTAACTTTATTAACCCTTTAGGTGTTTCTCAACAGTTTATGGCAAATGGCAAATGTAGATGAAATTTCAGAATTTCTATTTTTGGTAACCTTGCCTCAGAAAAATGTAATATAGAGCAACCAAAAATCATATGTACCCCAAAAATAGTCCCCAAAAACCTTATCCCAAAGTTTCCAAAATGGGGTCACTTTTATGGAGTTTATACTCTAGGGATGCATCAGGGGGGCTTCAAATGGGACATGGTATAAATAAACCAGTCCAGCAAAATCTGCCTTCCAAAAACCACACGGCGCACCTTTCCCTCTATACCCTACCGTGTGTCCGTACAGTAGTTTACGGCCACATATGGGGTGTTTCTGCAAACTACAGAATCAGGGCAATAAATATTGAGTTTTGTTGGGCTGTTAACCCTTGCTTTGTTACTGGAAAAAATTGAAAATCCCCCCCCCCAAAAAAAAACTACGAAATTCTGAAATTTTATCTCCATTTGCCATTAACTCTTGTGGAGCACCTAAAGGGTTAACGACGTTTGTAAAATCAGTTTTGAATACCTTGAGGGGTGTAGTTTCTAGAATGGGGTGGTTTCTATTATGTAAGCCTCACAAAGTGACTTCAGACCTGAACTGGTCCTTAATAAGTGGGTTTTTGAAAATGTCTGAAAAATGTCAAAATTTGCTTCTAAACTTCTAAGCCTCGTAACGTCCCCAAAAAATAAAATGTCATTCCCAAAATGATCCTAACATGAAGTAGACATATGGGGAATGTAAAGTATGTATTATAGAAGTATTATAGAAGTAGAGAAATTGAAACTTGGAAATTTGCTAATTTTTCTAAATTTTGGGTAAATTTGTTATTTTTTTTATAAATAAAAATGAATTTTTTTTACTCCATTTTACCAGTCTCATGAGGTACAATATGTGACGAAAAAACAATCTCAGAATGGCCTGGATAAGTAAAAGCGTTTTAAAGTTATTCACACATAAAGTGACACTGGTCAGATTTGCAAAAAATGGCCTGGTCCTTAAGGTGAAAATCCCTAAGGGGTTAAACATTCAAATAGGAAAACTGAAGTTATTTAACGAAGTCTTGCGCAACTTCGGCCGAGACGACATTTTCCTACACGGAGCACATACATTTTATTGCTGTACACCGAAACAGAATTACAAACTAAGTTTTTTAACGAATTGACCTCGGATCTATGATTCGAAGCTTGATTTGCTCAACCCCAATCAGTATGTATACTGAGCCTGAAAATCATTTCTGGCAAATCAGGTAGGTTTTGTGATGTACTGTAGTTTAGGTAGGCCAAACAAGGAGTGAATTCAAAAAAGAGAAGTCCTGACTTTAGCTTCCAAACTGCTTCAGGAAACCTGACTGTGTGACCATAACCGTATGGTACTTCATAAATGTGCTGATTCACCAAATTGCACCTCTAGTCTGTTTGGACCAAAGAAGTGTCTAGATGGAGACAGATAATTCTGAAATATAGCCTAATCTCCCAAAATGTACATATTTTGTGATCCACTGTTAAGGTGATTACTTATGGGACCCTATCCACAGTTGACACATTTCTGTGAGGCTGATTCCACATTTATCTTACTACCATCAATAGAAAGGACTATTTTCATCCACAATAAGAACCAGAATAGGACATGATCTATAATTTGCTGAATGGCTATACGGGTCCACCATGAGGTCTAAAGAAAATGATCCACATTGGATTAGGTTTACCTGCACTGCATACTTCTTGAGGATCTAGAGAACAGTATTAGATCACATCCTAGCAAAGTGTAGAAAATCACGTGGGTCATCATGACGGCTGTTTGCTGAATCTTGACTATTGTCTGTGGTGTAGCTATATAAGATGAAGGTCCTAATTGTCCCTTTTACCATGTGTTATAGTGTAGCTGTTGGGTGTCTTGTGCATCTACTCAACAGAATTTCATTGTATTCAGGCAAGATACTATACTGGAGTATAAACACAGGTGCAGAGGACAATACAAGTAGGACATTTGGGATGTCAATGTCTCTTCCAGACATTCAGCAGTTGTCCTATACTCCTGCTCAAACAGAGAGCCTTTATCACCACCTGTGTCGCTTCACTCTTGTGTAACTGGCTGACCTACATTACACTAGGATTATAAGCAAATGGAAGGGAAAGGCCAAAAATCTATTACCCAGGAAGGAAAGTAACATTTTCATATAATAATGCAATATTCTGAATGTCACTAACTTTACATTTTATTGTGGTTTGGTGACAATTCCCCAACATCACTACCAGTTTAAAAGTACAGTCAAGCAAATGCCATGCAACTACACTAAAATGGCTGCTGCACGTGTTAGGACATGGAGCAAAGAACTCTGGGAATGAGGGATCACCCACAATGCCATGCATGCAGCCAATCAGCAGCCAGCCCTGTGATGTCACAGCCCTATAAATAGCCTCAGCCATCTTGGATTCAGCCATTTTCCAGTGTACTTAGTGCAGGGAGAGACGTCATCAGGCACCAGGGACAGTGCTAGGAAAGACTTAATTGTGCTGAACAAACGATTTAGGCCTCTTGCACACACGTTCCATTTTTTGCTTTCCCTATATGGAACCATTCATTTCAATCGATCCGCCCAAAAAAACGTAATGTACTCCATATGCATTCTGTTTCCGTATTTCCATTCCGTTGAAAGATAGAACATGTCCTATTATTGCCCGCAAATCACGTTCTGTGGCTCCATTCAAGTCAACGGGTCCGCAAAAAAAAGGAACACATACGGAATGTACTCCGTATGTCTTCTGTATCCGTTCCGTTTTTGCGGAACCATCTATTGAAAATTCTATGTCCAGCCAATTTTTTCTATGTAATTACTGTATACTGTATATGCCATACGGAAAAACAGAATAGAAAAAACTGAACAGAAACAAAAAACGTAACAACGGATCCATTAAAAACGGACCGCAAAACACTGAAAAAGCCATACGGTCGTGTGAAAGAGGCCTTAGGCCTCCTGCACATGACCGAATGGCTTTTTCTGTGTTTTGCGGTCCATTATTCAGGGGTCAGTTGTTCGGTTTTTTGTTTCTGTTGTGTTTCAGTTCCGTTTTTCCGTATAGCATATACAGTAATTACATAGAAAAAATTGGGCTGGGCATAAAATTTTCAATAGATGATTCAGCAAAAATGGAACGGATACGGAAGACATACGGAGTACATTCCATATGTGTACCGATTTTTTTTGCGGACCCATTGACTTGAATGGAGCCACGGAACGTGATTTGCGGGCAATAATAGGACATGTTCTATCTTTCACTGGGTGCAATAGGAGAGTGTACAGCCTGGGTAATAGGAGCAATTCTATTACACATTGCTGCACTAATTGGGGATCCAAATTGGTGCTATACTGCTGCTTTTAGGTTGTTTGCACTATATGATACATCACTAATTCCAGCAAACCTTGCTTGTTATTGAGGTGCAAGTTCTGTGTGATACAGTCATTTACGGGGTGTATTAATAGGATAGATACATATGTCCTTATGTCCTATTAGCCATCCTGCATTGATTTTACATTGTTTTATTTTTTGGGGGGGATGTATTAATAGGGGGGGGGGGGGAAGGGAAAAATATATGTCATAATAATTGCCTTTCAGCAGTGAAGTTACATTGTACTACAGCTATTTACGGGGTGTATTAATAGGATAGATACGTACGTCCTATTAGCCGTCCTGCATTGATTTTACATTGTCTTTTTTTTTGGGGGGGGGGGGGGTATATACATATGTCCCATTAGCTGTTCTGCAGTGAATTGTGATTGTTATATATATTTTTTTTTGGGGGGGGTTCATTAATCAAAAAAAAATTATATATATATATATATATATATATATATATGTCTTAATTGCCGTTCAGTGGTGATGTAACATTGTACTACAGCCATTTATGTGGTGTATAAAAAGGAAATATACGTACATCCCATTAGCCGTTCTGCAGTGAATTGTGATTGTTATATTTCTTTTTTTGGAGTGTAGAAATAGGAGAAAGAATACGTCTTAATTGACCTTCTGCTGTGAATTGTGATTGTTAGAGGAGGAGTTCGTTAAGCATAAAAAAATATACATATGTCTTAATTGCCATTCAGCGGTGAAGTAAAGTTGTACTACAGCCATTTATGTGGTGTTTAAAAGGAAATATACGTATGTCCCATTAGCCGTTCTGCGGTGAATTGTGATTGTTATAGGCCCCTTTCACACGAGCGAGTTTTCCGCGCGGGTGCAATGCGTGATGTGAACGCATAGCACCCGCACTGAATCCTGACCCATTCATTTTAATGGGTCTGTTTACATGAGCATTGTTTTTCACGCATCAGTTCTGCGTTGCGTGAAAATCGCAGCATGTTCTATATTCTGCGTTTTTTTCATGCAGCCCTGGCCACATAGAAGTGAATGGGGCTGCGTGAAAAACGCATTGTATCCGCAAGCAAGTGCGGGTTGCGATGCGTTTTTCACTGATGGTTGCTAAGAGATGTTGTTTGTAAACATTCAGTTTTTTATCACGCGTGTGAAAAACGCATCAAAACGCATTGCACCCGCGCGGAAAAAACTGAACAACTAAACGCAATCGCAGACAAAACTGACTGAACTTGCTTGCAAAATAGTGCGAGTTTCACTGAACGCACCCTGAACGCATCCGGCCCCAATCCGCAACGCCCGTGTGAAACCAGCCATACAGAGTATTTCTTTTTTGGGGGTGTAGAAATAGGAAGAATATGTCTTAATTGCCATTCTGCGGTGAAGTTACATTGTACTACAGCCACTCGCGGAGTGCATTGAAGGGAAATAAACCTGCTTCCTATTATCTTTTCTCCTGTGAATTGTGATTGTTATATTTTTATTTGGGGGGGGGGGGGGTTATTAATCAGAAAAAAATATATGTGTTAATTGCCGTTCAGCAGTGAAGAAACATTGTATTACATCCATTTACAAGGTGGATTAAAAGGAAATATATGTACGTCCTATTAGCCATTCTGCAGTGAATTGTGATTGTTATATCTCTTTTTTTGGGATGTAGAAATAGGGAAAAAAAGGAAAAAATAAAAGTTATAATTGGCATTTAGCGGTGAAGTTACATTGTACTACAGCCATTTACGTGTTGTATAAAAAAATATATATACGTACGTCCCATTAGCCGTTCTGCAGTGAATTATGATTGTTATTTTTTTTTGGGGGGGGGGGGTCCATTAATCAGAAAAATATATATATATGTCTTAATTGCCGTTCAGTGGTGAAGTAACGATGTACTACAGACTTTTTTGGGGTGTATTATTTTAATTTAATTATTTTATTATGCAGTATGTCAGACAGACAGGTGACAGGCCCTTCAAAGGGAATGAGCAGTGGCCAAAATGTTTCTGTTGCAGGCAGCAGAAGAATGGGGGGTGGCAACAGGAATCGCAGCGAGAGGCCTGAGCTCCCAGTGTCATTTAGCGATTGTGCCTTGACCAGCAACCCAGCAGTGCTTGAATGGTCTTTGACTTCGTCACAAGTGACATCAGACACCCCCAGCCAAGAGTTGGAGGGTTCTTTTGACACAATGCTTAGTTGGCATGGCCCAGGAGCAGGCCCTGTGCCCCCACCTGTTCTGAAAATCCCTCTGTCATTTTCAGTTCCCTCAGCACTAAAAGTATTATATGCCGTAGGCTCGGCTCCTCTTTTAAGCGAGGATGAGCTACTAGAGGACAATCAGCAGCTACTGCCCAACCAAGATCTGAAGGAGACATCCACCGCTTCCTCCAGTAGGCAGGCAAGTAGTGATGATGAGAGTCGCGTGGGAGCAGGTGTTGCGAGTAGTCAGGCTCCTGGCTCTGACACAGTTGAGGGGGACATCAGTGACATGCAAACAGTAGCGAATGATGATGATGTAGCCGATCGCACTTGGGAGCCGGGTGAAGAAGGGGCTTCTTCATCATCATCATCATCATCAGGAGAAGAGGGTGGCAGCTTGCGTGTGAGGCAGTGGCTCAGCCAGCAGGGTGGCAGCAGTGGGAGGTTGGGAGCCAAATGTGCCCAGGGTAGGCCAACTGCTTCACAGAAAGAGGAAAAAAGAAAGAGGAAAAAAGAAAGAGAACAAGCTCACGTTAATTAAAATTAACCAGGCATGGATCCCGCAGGACTTGTCCGTACCTTGTGCAGAATAGACATGTATACCGGCCTTAACCAGCCATTGTTATACTACAGGGCAATTGCTCACAGTTGTATTTGGGATATTTCACACTCTTTTGGAGTGTATCCTAATAAAAAAAAAAAAAAAAAAAAAATGTGTTGGCTACCTCATCCTCCTCCACCGCCACTTCCACCTAAACCGCTACGTCCACCGCCTCCTCAAACTCCTACTCCATATGGACCTCCACCTCATAAATCAAGTTTATTTTATATTTGTACGTATTTTATTTTATGTAATTTCACTAATTTGTCTGTAAAATTTTCGGGTGAAATTCACATTTTTTTGGGTGTGATATACCACTGCTATACCTAGTAGACAGGTAAAAAAAAAAATCATTAATTTGTCTGTTACATATTCGGGTGAAATTCACCAATTTTTGGGTGTGATATAGAAACATAGAATATGTCGGAAGATAAGAACCATTTGGCCCATTTAGTCTGCCCAATACACCATCTAGTGTAACAATCCTACAGGCTCACCCGAGTCAGAGGACAGCTGGCTGGATGTAGGAGTGGAGCCCAGTGGCATGGACCGCAGGCAGGTAGCAGGTGCAGGAAGTCTGGCAGAGGCGTAGTCGGTTGGCAGGCGATGGGTCAGGGCAGGCAGCAGTAAGCGTGGTCAGACAATATGGATGGGCAATGGTGGTAGCAGTACAATAGGTAGGGACAAGCAGAAGAGTAGTCGGTAGTCAATTCCTGGTCGGCAGTGGACTTACAATAGTAGCAAGAGCAGCAGATAAGGAGAAGCTTGATCAAGGCTCAGGAGCTCAATAATCAGCAAGCTGGAGTGCAAGGGGCTGAACTTATATAGGGAAGTACCAGGTGTGGGGAATCAAGGGTGATGAGCAAGGCTTGGCAAGACTGAGGTTAAATAATAGGCTTCAGGGAGGAATGTCCTGAGAGGACGGTAGCCTAATAAGCAGGGCTACCGCCTGGGATGTTGCTGGTCACGGGTTTGAATCCTGACATCTAGTCTGCCTGATATACCACTGCTGTAAAAAAAAAGTTCATTACATTTTCAGGTGAAATTTACCAATTTTGGGGTGTGATATACCACTGCTCTACCTAGTAGACAGGTAACATTTCACTAATTTGTCTGTTACATTTTCTTGTGAAATTCACCAATTTTTGTGCTCAAAAGTTCAGGTCTCCATTGACTTCAAAGGGGTTCGGGGTCAAGTTCGGGTCCCGAACTCGAACTTTTTTGTGAAGTTTGGCCAAACCCGTCGAACATCCAGGTGTCCGCTCAATCCAGGAAGTGGGCTAGTCCTACTTCCTGCAGCAAGGGTGGGGACCAGTTAGTTCCAGTTTAGTTTAAAGGGAAGGGTGTGCAGGGGCACATCTCTCTGGCCATGCCCACGCCAGCCAGAGCAAAGCCTCAAGAGCCAGGAGATTAGTTCCTCAGCTGAAGATAAGTCAGACTACAGAATGAAGTGCAGCATCAAGAAAAAGCCGAGTTATATAGCCAGCCTGTCAGTACAGCAGAGCCAGAGAGAAACAAACATATAGCAGAGTTGAGTTTGCCTGCCAGTTTCATGCTAAAGCCTTCTGGAACCAAGACAATGCCTGTAAACCGTTTTTGAGACCATTTATTCAAAGTAAAGCTGCCATTGAACTTCATCTCAAGGTCTGGACTCCAGTTATTCTCGTATTCCTAAATTATTCCCCCTAATTATTGCTTCAGAACCAAAGCCTGGGGTCCAGCGGTATCCATGTAGGAGCACCGTGACACACTTAGAGAGACATTTTAGTTGGACCATCATTTATTTTTCAACAGGACAATGACCCCAAACACACCTCCAGGCTGTGTAAGGGCTATTTGACCATGAAGGAGAGTGATGGGGTGCTGCGCCAGATGACCTGGCCTCCACAGTCACCGGACCTGAACCCAATCGAGATGGTTTGGGGTGAGCTGGACCGCAGAGTGAAGGAAAAAGGGCCAACAAGTGCTAAGCATCTCTGGGAACTCCTTCAAGACTGTTGGAAGACCATTTCAGGTGACTACCTCTTGAAGCTCATCAAGAGAATGCCAAGAGTGTGCAAAGCAGTAATCAAAGCAAAAGGTGGCTACTTTGAAGAACCTAGAATATGACATATTTTCAGTTGTTTCACACTTTTTTGTTATTTATATAATTCCACATGTGTTAATTTATAGTTTTGATGCCTTCAGTGTGAATCTACAATTTTCATAGTCATGAAAATAAAGAAAACTCTTTGAATGAGAAGGTGTGTCCAAACTTTTGGTCTGTACTGTATGTGGAATCGGCTGACGACGGTGTAAAAGGAGTGCGCTCTTTCACGCTATAGTAGGTTCTTGGGCCTTTGCATGGTTCTTTATACCTGGCGCTAACATCGACCTGTAAGGCTGAGTTCACACTTGAGTTATTTGGTCAGTTTTGGCCCCGTAATTGACCAAATGAGTGAAGTGTGAAGTGATTCTAAGAGCGACACCTGTCATCTGCATGTCATACTGACTCACAATATTGTTTCACTAACACAGCAGACTCTCTATGCGTGTTACTGCAAGACACAGTGTTCTACACCACTTTACAGGCTCTCTGCAGCCAGGAAATAGCTGTTTTTTAACACAATTCGCCACAAATAAATTTGGATCGAAACAAATCTTTTCGGAAAATTCGGCAAACTGACCGAATCCAATTTTTGAGAAATTCGCTCATCTCTACTCTTTGAAATTGAAAATTGCCACACCAAGAAGGAAAAGTGGTGGAATTTTAGAAATCACAGAATCTCAAACATCTTGCTATATTCAGTATTGAGCACAAGTGCAGTAATACACACATTTACACTCATTGGCATGCTATCAATAATGTTATTAATGTTTGCCTGATAAATGTTCTGCATGTGAGAATGTACTTGGGCACACAAATCATCCATATCCGCTGCTGCCAGCTTCCATTGCAATTGCTGACAAATGACATCCCAGATGTGCTTGTTGGGAGACAAGTCTGAATACCCTGCAGACTATGGCAGCACGTTCAGGCCATGCAGGCTGCTCACAGTAGCACAAGCAACATGTGGCCTAGTGTTGTCCTCTTGTAATACTGCTCCTGGGACACTTTTGATAAATGGCCATACCACTGGTTCCAATGCCAAATCAATGTCAATCAATGTCAATGTATATCAATTATCAGATTAACATTGAAGAGGTCGCACTGGTTGCACAAGTTGCACAGACCCTTCAAACTGCTGATTGGTGTGGGTGTCCGGAGTGAAAACCTCACTGATCTGGTATTGATGACCTATCCTGACAATAAGCCATCAATATCCGTAGCTTGGAAAACCCCTTTAAAGCAACCTTAATTCATATTCATACCAATACATTTATCGGGTGTGCACACATTTTTCATAGTATGCGGGACATTTCTTTATTCATGGTTATTGTAGCTTTCTACAAATTCCATCGAATGAATAATACAAATACCATCTAAGTAATGCAATCCTGGATCAAACATCAAAAGTTCTCCAGGCTCTTTCCTTGCATACCTGTAGGCTCTGCACATATTTCTTTCATAGTGTAAGCCAAAGAGATACAGTGTGTTGGAAAAAAAAGTGGAACATTTATTCCTCTTTTTATTTCTTCAGCAGGGTGATGGCTGGGAAATGATTTGGTTCTCAGTTCTCAGTTAATTCTGTCACTAGATTTACTCAGTGGACTCTTCCCTTTTTAACAAGTTTCAAAGGAAAAGTGTTTGATCCGTGATGTCAGATAGCAACATGCAAACAGTTCAAAAATAGTACTTTATCACAGTCTCAACTTTATCTGAATATTCATTATGTCATTTCCTGAGATGTACGTTTTAAGAGTTAGCTTTCGTAAAGCGTTTCAGAAAATGCTAGGGAATTAGAAATGTTTTGTCAGAAAATGACCTACTGTTTGAATTTTTATGTTCTTTTCATTTTCCATGTAACTATATTTAAAAATAATTCTGAAATCTTTCAGTTTTCACTGTGGACACTGAGACTCCTCTGGTACACTTGTTAGGTGAGTAAATTGCTCAAAATTCTATTTGGATTAGATTCATGTGAATCAGTTGACCAATTTCATTAAACTCTGAATCGATTCTATCTGAATCAAAACTGTTCCAATTGGCCTGAAAATTTGTGTTTGACAATCCCAGTTTTCTCCTTTGTCTCTCGCATTTGAAAAAAAATTAAAAAAATAATGTTCTCTCTCATCCTATTGAATCACCAGACATTTGTATTTAGATACATCTTTAACACCTTAAGGACCTTGCCATTTTTGACCTTAACGACCAGGACGTTTTTTTGGAAATTTGACATGTGTCACTTTATGTAGTGATGACTTCGGAATGCTTTAACTTATCCAAGCCATTCTGAGACAGTTTTCTCGCGACACATTGTACTTCATGTACTTCCACAAGAATTAAAGGCAAAGGAGATGACATCACAAGAATTAAAGGAAAGGGAGATGACATTTTAAAGTTTCACTTCTTGGCAGATTCTCCATTTTAATTTATTTTTTCCCTGTAACACATCAAGGGTTAACAGCCAAATAAAACTCAATATTTATTACCCTGAATATGAAGTTTACAGAAACACCACATATATGGTCGTAAACTGCTGTACGGGAACATAGCAGAGCGCACAATTTTTGAAGGAAAAACAATCATGGGTACCCGATGGGGATGTAGAAGCTGCCTCAAACCCAGGGGTTAATCCACCAAGATCAGTGTTTTCCCTGATGCTGGCAGATACAGCAGGGGCCCGGGTGATACTTACATGTCGGGCAGCCGGTGGGGCAGCCGATTAACCCTAGGACGAGAATGCTTGTCCTAAGGTGTTAAGTACCGGCCAGTTAGGACGAGCATTCTCGTCCTAGGTGGGCAACATGTTAATTCTTACAAAGTTTGGATCCTTTACAATCAATTTGCTCATCTTTAGCTAGCAGTCATCTCATTATCATCCCAGGCAGGATTACAGTTTACGGTATCATCTAGGATATAAAGCAAAAGGCAGATAATGTAGGATTCAACATTGACAATAGGTGACGGTCACAGTTCACCTCCTTCTTATCTCTGCACAGTATGCACACCTATGCACAGGTCACAGACAAGCCTAGAACACTCTCCCATAAAAGTAATCTCTAGGCACCAGTTTTCCTAAAACCATGTGGCTTTTGTAATGCAAATCTCATAACTGTTGTCCACAGAGAGGCATAGGAGCTCGGCCAAGATGTCTGCCCCATAATCATGTACAAAATATAGAATAAAAAACATCTACAGTCAGAAAATAACAACAGGTGATGTTCCAGGATGTGGTTTAAGGCTGGGTTCACACTTGAGCGAGCGTTTTTGACGCGCATTTTTATGCGCGTTTTTGTAATAGTAAACGCGCGTTTGACGCGCGTTTGTGTGATTCACTACAGTGTCCTATGGCCACAAACGCCCCAAAAGTCGCTCATGTACTTTTTGGAGCGTCGGGCGTTTTACAGCGCGATCGTACGCGCTGTAAAACGCCCAAGTGTGAACCATTCCCATAGGGAATCATTGGTTTCTCCTTGTTGAGCGTTTTACAGCGCGTAGGAACGCGCTGTAAAACGCTCAGGTGTGAACCCAGCCTAAATGAGTAAAAGTAGGATTTACCTTTTTTCCTTTAAACAGCAACGTCCATGGTCTGTGTCTGGTACTGCAGCACATCATCATATATATGTGGTGTAGTTTCAGGGATAAAAAAGCGGATCCTTTTAGTCAAATCTTGGAACCTCTTTTTAATCTGCTACTATTGTTGATTTCCTGTGTGTCAAGAGGAACCAGAAAGCAAAGACTGGCAGGGACCAAGAAACGCTGCAATGGAAGCGGTGGGGGATTTTTTTTGTTTTACACCAATCTGAGCCTATTTTAACAAATCGGCCTGAGAACCCTTTAAAGGGCATCTGTCAGAAGATTTGTACATATGAAACTGGCTGACCTGTTACATGTGCACTTAGCAGCAGAAAAATCTGTTTTGGTCCCATGTTCATATGTGCCTGCATTACTGAGAAAATGATATTTTAATGTATGCAAATGAACCTCTAGGAGCAACGGGGGTGTTGCTGTTACACATAGAGGCTCAAGTCTCTTTGGAACTGCAGTGCCATCTCCACTCTGATTTACAGGACCAGGGAAGCACAATTATGTTTACAAGGCCTGGCTCTGTTAAAATGTATAGGGTGCGGCAGTTGTAGAGAGAGCAGAGCTTCTAGTAGAAAGGGCAACACCCCCATAGCTCCAAGAGGCTCATTTGCATATATTAGAACATCATTTTTCTCCACAATGCGGGCACATATGAACATGGGACCAACACAGATGCCTTCAGATGCCAATCACTCATGTAACAGGTAAGACAGTTTTATAGGTACAAATCTGCTGGCAAATGCCCTTTAGGGTTTTCGTAAAGAACAGTGCCAGTTAAAAGTTTTGATTATAGGGCACCTTCGGTGAAAACAACATTCTCCTGTGGAAATTCTCATTTGTAATAATAACTGACATCACTGCTAAATCTTAGGCTACGTTCACACAGAGGATTTTTGCAGAGTCAAAATCCTCCATGTATTTCCCAGCACAAACTGCCATGGTTTCTGCAGCAATTTTTCACTTTGACTGCCGTGGACCCACTCGTGGTTTAGCCCCATCGAATGGAGCTACATTATACTGCAAGTGGACACCCACAGTGGAATCCAGCTGCGTCCATCCAGACACCACACCAAGAAAGGTTGAGTCGCAGCTTTAAACTGCTGGCCATGTCAATAGCAGCGCTGCCTCCCAAAGAAAGCAATGGAAAGCAGACACCAATTGTCTGCTGCTGGAATTTTGGCACAGAATCTGCACCAAAACTGCAGTGGCAAAAGCTACATAACCTTATAAGTATTACATAATAAAATAGCACTGCATTGCTCTCCCTGTTGATATTAGAGACTTATAGTTATATATAAAAAAAGGCCTGGTTGATGTTGTTTCTGCCATAGCAAGCATACACTGACCTAAAGAATTATTAGGAACACCTGTTCTATTTCTCATTAATGCGATTATCTAGTCAACCAATCACATGGCAGTTGCTTCAATGCATGTAGGGTTGTGGTCCTGGTCAAGACAATCTCCTGAACTCCAAACTGAATGTCAGAATGGGAAAGAAAGGTGGGCTACAACAGCAGAAGACCCCACCGGGTACCACTCATCTCCACTACAAATAGGAAAAAGAGGCTACAATTTGCACAAGCTCACCAAAATTGGACTGTTGAAGACTGGAAAAATGTTGCCTGGTCTGATGAGTCTCGATTTCTGTTGAGACATTCAAATCGTAGAGTCCGAATTTGGTGTAAACAGAATGAGAACATGTATCCATCATGCCTTGTTACCACTGTGCAGGCTGGTGGTGGTGGTGTAATGTTGTGGGGGATGTTTTCTGGGCACATTTTAGGCCCCTTAGTGCCAATTGGCCATCGTTTAAATGCCACGGGCTACCTGAGCATTGTTTCTGACCATGTCCATCCCTTCATGACCACCATGTACCCATCCTCTGATGGCTACTTCCAGCAGGATAATGCACCATGTCACAAAGCTCGAATCATTTCAAATTGGTTTCTTGAACATGACAATGAGTTCACTGTACTAAAATGGCCCCCACAGTCACCAGATCTCAACCCAATAGAGCATCTTTGGGATGTGGTGGAACGGGAACTTCGTGCCCTGGATGTGCATCCCTCAAATCTCCATCAACTGCAAGATGCTATCCTATCAATATGGGCCAACATTTCTAAAGAATGCTATCAGCACCTTGTTGAATCAATGCCACGTAGAATTAAGGCAGTTCTGAAGGCAAAAGGGGGTCCAACACCGTATTAGTATGGTGTTCCTAATAATTCTTTAGGTGAGTGTATATTAATGCTAAGGGGGTGCTTAAAGGGGTTGTCTCATCTGAGACATTGGTGGCATATCATTAGGACATGCCAGCAGAGTCATATAAGTGCAGATTCCCCGAAGTGAGCGCAGAGCAGCAGCACATGCACGGCTGACCTCTGTTCATTTCTATGGAACTGTCGAAATTAGGCAAGTTGCTCGGCTATCTCCACCGTTCCCATAGAAGTGAATGAAGCGGTGATCGCGCTTGCATGTGCTCTCCATTCATTTCTATGGGACTGCAGAAAATACCCAAGCATGCTTGCTTGGTCGTTTTCAGAACTCCCATAGAAATAAATAGAGAGCATGCCAGCATAACTGCTGGTCTCAGAGGTGTAACCCGCACTTATCTGACTGTGATGCAATGTCCTAGTTATAGGCCACCAATGTCTCAGATGAGACAACCCCTTTAATTTTCCACTGAAGGAAATGTCATATCTCTGAATTCTTAGATAAGTTATTGCTAAGTTAATTTGCTATTATTTGTTTTGTTCTATTTCATCAAATTTATGTTTATATATTAATTGACTGAAGATCACATATCGTTATCTCCACACAATACAAAATGAAAAACTTCACCTGTATCCCCCATACTTTTACAACTGTACATATATCAAGTCATTTTGTATTTATATGGTATATTGTTTCATGTATGTTGTATGTGCAGGTCACAGGATTTGACATTACATTCTTTACCTAGAATGCGGTCTATAGAACCAGGACTATACACAATTGACATCGACATCAAATTGAGTGCTGCTAGCCCACCTAAAGGTTGTTCTGGGTATGATGTATGTCAGCTATCAAGTCACCACTGCTTTCAGCTGTATGTTTCCTTATTGAACGGTATCAGGTTTTCCTCAGGTTTTGATTTGCAATTCTCTAAGCATCTTTTACTCCATCTCAAGTATGATGATTCAATGTTGGGCTATGACATTAGTTTGGAAAGTAAATCAGATAGAAGATGCACTTTGTGGATGCTGTTTGAATTAGAACCCATGATCCCAGTGTTATAAAGTAGTCATGTTATCCACTGGGCTCACTATCAACTTCAGACCTCCTTATCTCACAGGAAGCCAGCGTGTAAGGAAAAGGGAGAACCTGGAGAAACTAATGAAAATACAGGAAGAACATTCAAACTCCATACCACAGGTATCCTGCCCAAATACAAGCCCCTGCACACAGTGTTGGACTGGGGTGCCTAGGGCCCACCAGTAAAAATGCATTTTGGGGGCCCACCGTACGGATACATTCAAATATTACCTGCTCACAGAGCAGCAAGATGCTACCAGATGATTGAATATAGGGGTCCCTGCAGCAACTTTGAGAAGGTAGGTCCTGGGGAGAAGAGGACACCTCAGTCATCCCAGCTCTGATCAGGTCTATAATAATAAACTGGGGAGTTTCTTTAATAATCTATCAAGTTTTTTATATGAACATAGGCTGGTTGATGTGCTGTACATTGAATATATGTATGTAGTGCGGTAAGTCTACTGTGTTATGTGCCACTTGTGCAGGGGGTGGGAGACTAGGGGCCCATCTTGCTCAAGGGCCCACCGGGGATTTACCTGTACCCCTGTGGGCCAGTCCGAGCCTGCATGCACATTTTGAAGCTGACTTTAAATATAAATGGGTTATCCAGGCTCAGGCCTATGGTGCTGAGATGTCTAGACAGGGAAGCTGAAAGGAGATTGGTGGTATTGCTACTTATTATTCACCTGGGGGTTAGATGTTAAGTGGGGGCAGAACAATGGGAAGTGATACTAACTTAAAAACAGGAAGTTAGGAAGGTGAGAGCAGATTCTTATCAGGAAGACATCCAAGCCCCTATCTAACACACTCTTTAGTTTGAAGGGCCTATTAGACAGAGTGATTATCATTGAAATATTTGTAAAATTGTTCGATTTTGAGAAATTAATTTCATGTGTCATAGCATACAGCAGTTGAATGATGAGCGATAAATCACTGGTTTTCCATGGATTGGACAAATCTGCCTGACTGAATGATTATCATTTGTTGCCATCACATCCCCTCATCAAATTAAAAATCTGCCAGTCGTTAGCAGTGTAAATATTCTTGGGGTGAATTAGCACCCATCACAGTAACGAGCAAACAGTGAAGAATATTTTGCGGTTATTGTTTGGATGACTTTGGAATTTAAACAATTCGCTAAGGCTAGTTTAACTCTTGCACTTATCAGATCCGTCAGGCTGATCCAGCAGAGAACAGCCTGCTGTAGTTCACCAGATTTGGCTATAGACGGAAACTGCCGTTCACCGCCGGACCTCATTGACTATAATAGGATCCGGCAGTTTTCCCGGCATTAGTGCTTTGTTTTGCCTGGGCAAAAAACAGTGCATGCAGCCGTTTCTGACCGGTTAAAACCCGGCACTCATGCCGGAAAGCGTCCGGATCCCATATACAGTATCCATTATAGTCAATGGGGTCTGGCGATGAATGGCAGTATCCGGCTAGGTATGATCCAGTGAACGCAATTGTGAAGCTAGCCTAAATTGTTGCTTTCCGCTTGTCTAATAGGATTCTTAGGCTTTATTTAATTGTTTTTTGGCGTATGGGACTAATCGGCAGGCCAGTGTGGTACAAGAACGATTGCTGATCCCTTGGTGTGTGGTTTGGTCTGAACTGTCCTGAACATTGGTTAGAAGGATCAGAAGTGCCTGGGAGAGTCCACTGTGGCAAGGCAGGTGGGCTGCTGCTGGGATAATGTTGGGGATAGTGCAAAGTAGTGCTTATGCGCTATTTTTTATTAGTAAATGCAGATTGTCCACATATTAATAACATTTAGTATCAACTGATATTGTTAATACAAGAGAATAATAATACTTATATAATATATAAATAATATATACAATTATTATTTTGTATTATTATTAATAGAAGAGAGGTACTACATAAATATAACACAGCTAAGGCTACTTTCACACTAGCGTTCGGGTTTCCGTTCGTGAGCTCCGTTTGAAGGAGCTCACGAGCGGACCCGAACGCAGCCGTCCAGCCCTGATGCAGTCTGAATGGAGGCGGATCCGCTCAGACTGCATCAGTCTGGCGGCGTTCAGCCTCCGCTCCGCTCGCCTCCGCACGGACAGGCGGACAGCTGAACGCTGCTTGCAGCGTTCGGGTGTCCGCCTGGCCGTTCGGAGGCGTGCGGATCCGTGCGGATCCGTCCAGACTTTCAATGTAAGTCAATGGGGACGGATCCGTTTGAAGATGCCACAATGTGGCTCAATCTTCAAGCGGATCCGTCCCCCATTGACTTTACATTGAAAGTCTGAACGGATCCGCGCAGGCTACTTTCGCACTTGCGCACTTGCGAATTTTTTTAAAGTTATTAATGCAGACGGATCCGTACTGAACGGAGCCTCCGTCTGCATTAATATGAGCGGATCCGTTCAGAACGGATCCGCCCGAACGCTAGTGTGAAAGTAGCCTAACACTCATATTTCTTTCTGAAATACGCCCAGTTAACATGAATCATTTTCTGTGAATTGGTTATTTTGGTTCTATCCCACAATAGCAGGAAAAGATCACATGCGGTACTAGTATCATAACTTCGTCATACTCAGAGAGAACATAGGAGTTCCTTCTGAGGGTCAATAGGATAGGGGTGGAGTAGTTTCCTTCTAGTTCCTCTCTTTATTTCTTTTCAATGTCTCATTGTAACATAGGTGTCGTTATGGTGCACTTTTATTTTGCCTTTGTTTCAGTTCTCTGTCTATTTATGTAACTGTGTCCATTTCTGAATACGGAAAGTAGTCCCCGACTGACTAAAGATGCTCCAAACCAGATTGAATCAGGTCAAAGTTTGAGGCCATTGATCCTTTCTAAACAAAAGTATAGTCTGAGGCTGATCATTTAATCTGGAGCCAGGTGGCAACCTTTCACCCTCATCACAGCTAGAGGGACTACTTGCTTTTTTAACTCCTTCTATAGCAGAGAAGGGTCAGAAAATGCCACAATTACACTAGTAGAGATAACAGTGGTATTTGGCTCTTAATTTTTTGTGGATGTGATATTATAGTAGATAAAAAAATGCTTGGAATATTCGATAACTAAAGAAGTTATCTAGGACTTTAATATTAATGGCCTATCCTTAGAGCAAAGCTTTTGTGTTAGGCCTCATGCACACGAATGTATTTTCTTTCTGCTTCCACTCCGTTTTTTTGCGGACTGTATGCGAACCATTCATTTCAATGGGTCCTCCAAAAAAACTGAAGTTACTCCATGTGCATTCCGTTTCCGTATGGCCGTTCCGCAAAACAATAGAACATGTACCTCAGAATGGAAGCCGAATTCGGTTTCAAGTTTTAAAGTGTTTTTCCACTTTAAAAATCAACTGCCGAAGTTATTCAATGAAGTCACGCGTGACTATGCAAATTACTAACTTCGGCTCATCGGAGCCCATGCATTCTAATACTGTACAGAGACGTATCTCTCTACAGTGTCATTGCAAAGTTTTAACAAAGCGACTTCGGATGAAGCATCTGAAGCTCATTTCGCTCCACACTACTGGCTATGAAAAGAAAAATAAAAAATTTTCCACTCTTTATTTTTTTCACGCTAAATACAAGCTCTCATACGGCTTTCTCCAGAAACTTGTTGCTGCTCAACATTTGTGTCATCTTGGACCTGTCCTTAAGCCTTTTTTACAGGGCTCCTAAAGAATGTCATCTACACTATACAGCTAGGTTCGCTTTAAAATTAAATGAGACATAAAGTTCCTTCAGTGTATATGTTAAATATGAAATGGGGGAAAACATTTTTTAATATCTGATTCAATGATGTGAATGATTTAGTTCCAAATGTCTCCCCCTGGCTGTGGCCTAATAAACATACATGAACACAGATAGTCTATATATACTCAAGATATCTGTGTTGAATATATTATTTTTGTAATGTAGGATTTAAATTTATAATACAAACTACTACTTTATGATACAAACATTTTAGAAAATTACATTTCCTATTTATATAAAAAAAAAATAGATTATTTAAAGGATAACTGAAATACAGTATATGCACACAATATGTGAACACATTCATCTTAAAGAAGCTCAGTGCCCTCTAGTGGCCAATTTTTGTAAGTAGGAGGATAGATACATTCCAGTCAGTTGTATTGACCCATTTAACTTCCTAGTTCTGTGTCTATGCATTTTGAAGACAGAATAAATATATATATTGACTAAAATATTAGAATCTGTGAGGCCTTTAAGTGCACATGCATAATGTATTAGCATAAGTAGATATGACAGTACGTTACAGTTGCAGATAGCAGCAGTTCCATACACTTAGAAAGTATTTTAAAAATAAAACCATTAACAGTGATGAAAAATTAAGAAAATACAAAAAAATAATGATTAAACATCATAAAATAGTAAATAACATTTATATTTGGTACCTCCACTGTAATGAACTGAAGAATAAATGCAATGAAGAGCACATCACTCCAGATAAAATGAAAGAAACATGTAACATTGTCTATCAAAAAAGGTAATGTGTCATCTGAAAATGACCTATTGTTGAAATCAAGTTTTATGTTAAACATATTTTTAAATAATTTTTGGTGATAATTTACATTTTCCATGCCAATATAAAAAATAAAAAAAATGCTAAAAGCCTGCCACTAGGCCTAATAACCACTTCTTGGTCTCTTGGTCTGTAGAGAGAATTTTTCAGCTGTGATTACAATGACAGATGTCATCTATAGATAACACAAGATTCACCATTTACAATAGGTGATATCACAACTTATCTACTCCCTCCTGACCTCTGCACTGGTCATAGGGGATGCCTAGAAAACTATCCCATAGAAGTCAATGAGGTGCCCCCATTTAGTTTATGGCACATGGTGGCTACTGTAAAGCATATCTCTAAGTGCTGTTAAAAACAGCTCAGGCAAGGTACCTGCCCACATAATCATGTCCAAGTAATAGAATTAAAAAATCTAAAATCATAAAATAAAAACAGTTTAGAAAAAAGGATGTGTGTCACTATCTTGTTTTAAAGAGTACCTGTCACCACAAAATGCTGTGAAATCTGCAGGCAGCAGGTTATAAAACAGGAGGAGCTGAGCAGATTGATATATAGTTTTATGTGAAAAGATTCAGTAAAACATGTAATGTATACATTTATGTCTTCTGTTCCTGACTTCAGTTGTACACAGGGCCATCTTATCAGTGACTGATAGCATTCTCGGTGTAAGTGTATATACAGAGATAGCTGTCAGTTACTGATAGTTGTACAATAGGCTGGTCTTAAGTCCAGAAAGAGCAAAGATATAAATGTATAAATTACAAATTGTATGGAATCCTTTTCACACAGAACTATATATAAATTTACTTAGCTTCTCCTGCTCTATAACCTGCTGCCTATAAATTTGTTTTCATTTTGTAGTGACAGATTCTCTTTAAAGGGCATCTGTCAGATATGTACCCATTAATCTGGCTGACCTGTTACACTTGCACTTGGAAGCTGAAGACATCTATGTTGGTCCCGTTGGTCATATATGCCAATGAGCCTCTAGGAGCAATGGGGGCATTACTGTTAACCTAGAGGCTCTGCTCTCTCTGAAACTGCTGTGTCCTCTGCACTTTGATAGGGCCAGGCGCAATGATGTTTTTACTGCCTGGTCCTATCAATCAGAGTGGTGCGGTTACAGCAGTTGCAGAGAGAGAAAAGCCTCTAGGATTAACAGCATTTTTCTCAGCAATGCGGGCCATATGAACATGGGACCAACACAGATGCCTTTTTGTTGTCCACTATCCAGACACAGGTGACACCTTCATTACACATGTCTGCCCAGACTATTTCAAGGCACTTAGCAGAAGGAAATATGGTGTCATGGTACCCATTACATGTCCTGCCACTGACATTGCCTGCATTTGCAGTGGTGTCCGAATGAGAAAAAAATGAGACAAAGATAAATCATTTCAGAAGTTTTTCCACCTTTAATGTGACCTATAAACTGTACAACTCAATTGAAAAACAAACTGAAATCTTTTAGGTAGAGGGAAGAAAAAATATAAAAATAAAATAATATGGTTGCATAAGTGTGCACACCCTTAATCTAATACTTTGTTGAAGCACCTTTTGATTTTATTACAGCACTCAGTCTTTTTGGGTATGAGTCTATCAGCATGGTACATTTTGACTTGGCAAAATTTGCCCACTCTTCTTTGCAAAAACACTCCAAATCTGTCAGATTGTGAGGGCATCTTCTGTGTAAAGCCCTCTTCAGATCACCCCTCAGATTTTCAATCGGATTCAGGTCTGGGCTCTGGCTTGGCCATTCCAAAACTTTAATCTTCTTCTGGTGAAGCCATTCCTTTGTTGATTTTGATGTATGCTTTGGGTCATTGTCATGCTGAAAGATGAAGTTCCTCTTCATGTTCAGCTTTATAGCAGAAGCCTGAAGGTTTTGTGCCAATATTGACTGGTATTTGGAATTGTTCATAATTCCCTCTAGCTTATCTAAGGCCCCAGTTCCAGCTGAAGAAAAACAGCCCCACAGCATGATGCTGCCACCACCATGCTTCACTGTGGGTATGGTGTTCTTTTGGTGATGTGCAGTGTTGTTTTTGGGCCAAACATATCTTTTGGAATTATGGGCAAAAAGTTCAACCTTGGTTTCATCAGACCATAACACCTTTTTCCACATGCTTTTAGGAGACCTCAGATGTGTTTTTGCAAAATGTAGCCTGGCTTTTCGTAAGAAAAGGCTTTAGTCTTGCCACTGTACCCCATAGCCCAGACATATGAAGAATATGGGATATTGTTGTCACATGTACCACACAGCCAGTACTTGCCAGATATTCCTGCAGCTCCTTTAATGTTGCTGCAGGCCTCTTGGTAGCCTCCCAGACCAGTTTTCTTCTGGTCTTTTCATAAATTTTGGAGGGACGTCCCGTTCTTGATAATGTCATGTTGTGCCATATTTCTCAACTTGATGATGACTGTCTTCACTGTGTTCCATAGTATATCTAATGCCTTGGAAATTCTTTTGTACCCTTCTCCTGACTGATACCTTTTAACAATGAGATCCCTCTGATGCTTTGGAAGCTCTCTGTGGACCATGGCTTTTGCTGTGGGATGCGACTAAGAAAATTTCAGGAAAGACCAACTAGAGCAGGTGAACTTTATTTGGGGTTAATTAGAGGCACTTTAAATGATGGCAGGTGTATGCTGACTCCTATTTAACATGATTTTGAATGTGATTGCTTAATTCTGAACACAGCTACATCCCCAGTTATAAGAGGGTGTTCTTCTTCCCTCTACCTAAAAGATTTCAGTTTGTTTTTCAATTGAGTGGTACAGTTTATAAGGTCACATTAAAGGTTGAAAAAGTTCTGAAATGATTTACCTTTGTCTAATTTTTTTACATCACAGAAACCTGTCATTTTAACAGGGGTGTGTAGACTTTTTATATCCACTGTACGTCTCGAAAGAGGTAGGAGTGCATTGGGACTGGTCAGGAGCTGAGCCCAAACCACACATGGAGGGTGGTGACTGTGTTATACAGCTGACCCCAGCCCACAGTGATCAAGATCATAGGTAACTCTTATTCTGGTCATAAAACCTCTCAGTAGCATTTATATTGCCCTCCTCCCACATAGGATGCTGATCGGAGTCATGATACCCTGGAGTATGTAAAGGCGCTCAAGCCTGCCATTGTAATCTTCCTATTAAACCCTGACTGTGGCTTAATAATTGACAAATGCACTGTAAATGGGGGAAAAGTTAGAAATTATTGCTCAAAATGGAGCTTGCACAAAAACTTGCAATGGGTGAAAACTGCCATCAATTGCATCAAAGGTATATTGAGACACTAATCAACACTGATATTTTGAACCTATTTAAACTGTATTAAGACTGGCTTTTAATAAAGCCCTATAGCTACAGGTGGATCTGTCGAATTTATGAACAGGCACAGGCCTTTCCATAACTTTGGCGCATGCAGAGCCAGTTCTAAATTTAAGACAGCTTCCTTGCTGGCTTACATTTAGACCATTTTCTACGCCTGAAAAAAATTGGAAATTGGATTATTTTTAAACCCCAAACCACGCAATGCCATCAGTATATACCATGCCCCCACTGTACCCCCAGTATAATTAGTGCCCCTCAGTAGTGTCCTCAGTGTATATATTGGCCCCCATATATATAATGGCCCCCTTTGTGCCTCCATGTATATAAAACGTTCCCATTTGTGCCCCCTATATATAAATTTGCCTTTTTTTGGGTCCTATGGGAATTCGCTCTGGTAGGCAGGGTAAGCGGACGCAGTACAGAGGCACAAAACAAGTTCAGTGTTTATTCACACAAGGCAGATTAACAAAAACAAGTCACCTTAGGTTTTAAGTCCTGGTGCTCAATTCACACCATGCCGCGGGTACTGCTTAAGAAGGTCCAGTCCTGGTGTTTAATTCACACAGTGCTGCTGGTACTGTGAAAGAGGGACAAGTCCGGGTGTTCACCGACCATTTGATGGCCAGACACTCTCTCTCCACTTCCATCCGGCTTGGGTATCAGGACTATTGGGCTGGCCCACTCATTCTTTGACTCCTTAATGACATCTAGCTGCAGCATCAGCTGTACTTCCTCCAAGTTGACTTGTCGCCGAGCCTCGAGCACCCGGTATGACTTTCACCTGACTTTTTCCTGGGGCTCTGTGACAATATCATGGTGGAATAAGGAAGTACGTCCATGGAGGTCAGAGAACACATCCGTGTTCCGACTAAAAAACTCCTGGCCTCCTGAGCCTGCTTAGAGGAAAGGCTGTCAGCAATATGTACTGTGGCAGCCGCTTCACCTGCAACAGACAGAGGTGCCAGAATCTCTTCCCCAAGACAAACAGGCCGCGGGTTGTTCTCAGTACAGGTCTCCCTATTCTTCCAAGGCTTCAGTAAATTGACATGGCAGACCTGCTTCGGCTTCCGCCGACCTGGCTGGAGTACCGTGTAATGTACATCACCTACTTTCTCTAGTATCTCGTAGGACCCCTGCCACCTAGCGAGGAACTTACTGTCTACAATTGGTACAAGAACCAAGATCTGATCTTCCGGGTTAAAGTTCCGGACCCAAGCTGCTTGATTATAGACCCAACTCTGGGCTCGCTGGGCTGCCTCCATATGCTTCCTAACCAATGACAACACTGTCTCTATCTGTTCTTGCATTTTGGTGACATATTCAATGACACTTTTATGCAGAGTGGGCTGTTGTTCCCACGCCTTCTTGCCTACATCCAACAGCCCCCGGGGATGTCTGCCATATAGCAGTTCGAAGGGCGGGAACCCGGTAGAGGCCTGCGGCACCTCTCGCACTGCAAACATTAGAAAGGGCAGAAGAAGGTCCTAGTCCCTCCCATCTTTGGACACCACTCTTTTTAGCATATTTTTTTAAGTTTGGTTAAATCTCTCCACCACACCATCCGTTTGTGGACATCCGTAACTGTTTTATGTGAAGCAATTTACACAGTTCCCTCATGACCTTCGACATGAAAGGTGTCCCCTGGTCTGCCAGAACCTCTTTAGGTATTCCTACTTGGCAAAACATCTCCATTAACTCCTTAGCTATGAGTTTGGCAGATGTATTACGCAGTGGCACCGCCTCCAGGTACCGGGTGGCGTAGTCAAGGACGACCAAGATGTATTGATGACCCCTAACGGACTTAGGTACTGGTCCTATGAGGTCCATGGCGATTCTCTCGAAGGGTACCTTGATAATCGGAAGAGGTACTAGAGGACTACGGAAGTGTGGCTGGGGGCTAGTTATCTGGCAGGTCGGGAAAGACCTACAAAATTCTTCCACCTTTTTGAATACACTGAGCCAGTAAAACCACTGCAGTATACGGTCCTGGGTTTTCTGTAGCACCAGCACCAGGTGTCCACCAAGAACATGTTGGTGGGCCAGATCTATTACCAGCTTACCATATGCCTGAGGCACCAGCAACTATTCAACATTCTCACCCTGTAGTTTGGTGACCCGATACAACAAATAATGGTGAACCACAAAACACAGAAAAACTGACTCAGCTCCGGGTTGTTGTGGTTCCCCATGAACTACCAACACATTCTCCCAGGCTCGGGACAGAGTCTGATCCCCGTGTTGTGCCGTGCCAAAATTGTCAACTGAGACATTCAGGTCTGCCAATTCAAGGCCCAGCAGGAAGTCCTCCACCTCCCCAACCATCACATTAGGCAGGGTTGTCTCCCCCTCATCCACCGGAGTGGCGGTCACCCCTTCCGCTGGCCCTTCTCCCAGGGTTCTGGCAGTCCATCTGAGCAAGGCCAATCCGCTGGGACTATACTTGACTCTTGGGGATCAGGAGGTAAAACTGCTGGCCACAGGGCTGGGAACAATGGGAAGTCTTTTCCTAGTATTAACTCATAGTGCAGGTTTGTGGCCACTGCCACCTCATGGATGCGCCTGCCGGCAACCGTGTTTAGTGACACCAGAGCGGTGGGGTAGTCTTTTTAAGTCGCCATGTATACATAACACACCGACTTTCTGGCCAGTAAACTCAGTGGGTTGCAACAGACTCCCTGAGTCTAGCAGAGCCACCGCGGAAGTGACTCCTTCTTCCACCTGACACAATTGTTTGTTATCGAGAGCCTGACGCACAGACCCTTCTGGCATACAGCGACTGTCAGTACCCAAAGTTTGTGTCCATGGGCTCAGCAGGGACAGTCGCTCTTTACATGGCCTGGCTCATGACACCTGCAGCAGATTATCGGGCCTGAATCCCCAGAGGGTACGTCCCGAGTGGTCTTTCTTGACACTCACTGCTGGGTCTGGGGCGGGGATTTCTGGGGTTTTATTGCCCTCTTCCTTAGAGACCCCCCCTGGAGTTCTTCAGTAGCCCCATACCGCTCTACCAGGTCCACCATTTCAAGAGCACTAGCAGGGGACACCTGGCCGACCCAACGCTGGAGGGGGGCAGTGGCAAATCCCTCCAGAACTTGTCAGCCACAATACGGTCCAGCATGGCAGTAGGACTCAGAACATCGGTCTGTGGCCACTTTTGCAACAGGTGCACCAAGTTATAATATTGTAACCTCGCTGGCTTGGCTGAGTTAAACTTCCACTGATGCACCCACTGGGCCCGAACCAACACATTCACTCCCAGTCGCGCCAGGATCTCACCCTTAACTTTGTTATAGTCTGCCGCTTGCTCGGCTGAGAAATCAAAGTAGACCTGTTGGGGTCCGGATGCCAGGAACGGAGCAATACCCTCAGCCCACTGGTAGACCCTCCCTTTTCGGCCATCTTCTCGAACACCACCAGGTAGGTCTCGACGTCATCAGTTTGGAGCCATCTTGGGGATCGCTGTGCGGACAGCTTTCCGAGCATTGTGGATCCCCTGCATTCCTCCTGCCTTCTGTATGGCAATCACGTGTTGCAGCAGCAGCTGGTTCGTTCCTTGCTATCGCTGATTAGCCTCTATAAGTTGCCGGTTAGTCTCCTGCTGTTGCTGATTAGCCTCCATAAGGGGTTTCACTACAGCCTCCATCTTGTCCTGTGAAACTTGTTGCAATTTAGCTGGCTTAATCCAGGACATACAACAGTGCCCGAAAAAAAAAAAAAAAAAAAAAAAAATCTGTTTTTTCGTTGGCCTCGCTGCGTATGCCCACTCCAAGCCACCAATTGTGGGAATTCACTCTGGTAGGCAGGGTAAGTGGACACAGTACAGAAGCACAAAACAGTTCTTAAACACAAGTTCAGTGTTTATTCACACAAGGCAGGTTAACAAAAACAAAAGTCACCTTAGGTTTTAAGTCCTCGTGCTCAATTCACACCGGGGTACCGCTTAAGAAGGTCCAGTCCTGGTGTTTGATTCACAACATGCTGCTAGTACCGTGGAAGAGGGACAAGTCCAGGTGTTCACCGATCTGCCTTCCCAGACAGGCCGCAAGCCGACATCCAGCCACAGGCCTCATACCACACCTACTACCATCCAGCTGGCCTTTTAAGACAGTCAACTGTCAGCAATGCCTGGACCTATGAGATCCGGTCCCGTGCTTAACCTCACCTGGGTGTCAATCAGTCAAAATACCTTCCTCTCCACACCAAACCTTTCACTGTGTCACAGCCCCCATACATATAAAATGCCCCCTTTCGGTCCCTATATATAATGGACACCTATGTGTTCCCCACCCATGTTAGTGCCGACCAAAAAACATTCTCACCTCACCACATGTATTTGTGGGAACACTCGCTCCACACTGAAGGCAGCTGGACCTGATGCTCCCAGCGTGATCATATAACACCACAATGCTGGGGGCGTCAGATCTTACATAGTCTACCTTTTTTTTTATCAGCTTTTAGACGGGTGCCCTTCTGTCGAAACAGCCATTAAAAACAGGCCCACTTATTTCAATGGGATTTGTCTGGCTGAGAAAATGGCCAAAAATAGAACATTATTATTGGTCGCTATTCACTGGCCATTAAAAAAACACCATGTGAATACTCTCCTAGACTGCAACGGTTCTGAAATCAGCTGTTTTCTACTATCATGTGAAAGTACCCTTAGTGTGATGAGAGGGACCTGTGAAGGAGCAACTGCAACCGTCACTGGGTATATCACACAGCAATTCCACCATTGTTCTTTGGACTCACCATGTAATATTAGTGACATGACAACTTCATTCTGCGGGTTAGTATGATTATGTCAACCCCAAATGTATGTAATTTCTCATATTTTTCTAGTTTTGCACAATTTTTTTTTTTAAATTTTTATTTTGTGTCACTGCATTCAAAGACCCATAACATTTTTGTTTTTCAGATTTTTTGGGATAGTTTTTTTTTGTGGGCTGTAGTTTCATTGTTGCTGTTTTGGGGTACATATGACATTTTTTTTTCAATTGTATTTTTTCAAGATGAGGAATGAACGAGCAAGAAAAAGCAATTTTGCCATTTTTTATTCATTGTTTTATGATGTTCACCTTACAAGATAAAAAAAATTATAATTTTCTTGATGGGTTTTTATGGATGCAGTAATATAAAAGGCAGGGCCAAATAGGCATCCATATATAGTAGGTTTAGGGGCCATTGTTAGGTCTGTCATAGTAAGGACTCTTTCACACGAGCAGATGTGATCTTTTTACTACAAAATCACGGTGACAACTTAATCTCACTGTGATTTTATAGTAAAAAGGTCACAGAGAGGCACGGGGCATTATCAATCATGTTAATGCTCCATGTCTCTGCTGTCCGGAGGGGGGTTTGGCATTCTTTCACACAGCAGATTCCACTCATGGCATCCGCTCGTGTGAAAGAGCCCTAACGTCTTAGCACCCTGTGTTTGCATCACCTATATAACCACTTAAATGCTGTGATCAGCACTGAAAGTCGCAGGATCACAGTCTCACAAGTGACAGCAGGCACTCACAAGTGATGGCACGGGCACAGCTTCTAAGCCGGTGCCATCACAATGCTGTACTATTACAGTGCTGAGCAAAAGGTAGCAGAAATATAATAGTAGGCCACAAAACAGGAAGAGGTAAAGAGCTCCGATTGTTGTAATAGCGATTTATCCCTAGTGAGACCTCTATGCCTGGCCTGTATAGGCAGATATAATCACTGCGGACAATCCTTATCAGATAGATTGAACTCACCAACACCGAGTTTATCCGTGTAAGTTGCTTTATTCTGTAAGCCAGACAACAGAGTACAGCAGAACAGATGTATTCTGGTATTGTGCGGTCAAAAGATGATGCCTTACATAAGCGTACATGAGAATACATGTGTACCTGTACATATGCTGGAGCAGTATGAAGATGCAGGAAGTGAAGTACACAGAAGAAGGGGTGAAGCAATAAAAGGAAATGAATCACAGATATCACGAACAAGAAAAATAAGTGCATTACCAAAAACGGCCACTAGATTGGAGCATATAACCAAATATAGAATATGATATAAAGTATATCGATTTTAACTGCGTAGCAGCACACTCCCCATCTGGCATTGAAAATGTCACTATTTAAACCATAACGGTAGTTATATCATTGCAAATAAACAACAATTTGCTTGATGTCCGAGGACCTGAAAAACATAAAGAGAACAGGCATATAAATCAGTAGGTGAGCTCTCTCTAATATCTATTCTCGATATAATGCAACAACTAAAATGTAAGGCTTCAAGTGTATCAAATACAGTTCAAACACTTCTTCCTTGAAGTTTCAGGTAGGATTCAGCAGCATAGGCAATAAGTTCACTCTCCAAAGATGCAAGAGCAGAATAAGTTCTGTGATAGGCCTGATGAAAGTCTTTACAGTCCCTTGTCTTGCAACTTTCACCTCCACCTTGCATACCTTATCGTCATCACTAGAAACGTTCTTAACAAGAAGTCCCATAGACCACTTGATTCTTTGGGCTTGCTGGTCCTTGAGCAGAACTAGGTCTCTAACTTGTATGTTAGGGCACTGTCGTTGCCATTTCCTGCGTCCTTGCAGAGTAGAAAGATACTCCATCTTCCAATGATTTCAGAAGCGGTTGGCAAGATTTTGTACTCGCTTCCATTGATCAAAGCACAGATTTCCATCTTTAAAGTTTCTAGGTGGAACAGGAACGGACCCAAGCTTCTGGGTAAGCAGGGTAGCTGGGGTAAGGATAGTTGGGGTCTCTGGATCTGTAGACACTGGAACAAGTGGTCTTGAGTTGATTATGGCAGATGCTTCTGTCAAGAAGGTAGTTAGAATCTCGTGGGTAAGTCTCGTGGAGTTCAAGTCCATAAACATAGAGTCTAGTATTTTTCGTGTGATGCCTAGCATTCTCTCCCATGAGCTGCCCATGTGGGAAGAATGAGGAGGATTAAAAATCCATGTACAGCCCTTTTCAGCTAAAAGTTCTTGGATTGGCTTAGAGTTGAGTTGTAACTCTCTACAGGCTCCAACAAAATTAGTTCCAGAGTCAGACCTCAGTGTTTTGACTGGTACTCTGATGGCAAGAATTCGTCTTAGAGCATTGATGAAGCTTGAGGCAACCACAGATTCTATTACTTCAATGTGTACTGCGCGCACACTCATGCAAGTGAACAGTACTGCCCATCAGTACTGCTTGGCCACCTCGAGTTCTGCGGGCTGTTACCATCCATGGCCCAAAAACATTCAATCCAACATGACAGAAAGGTGGGTCAGTACTTAATCTGTCAACAGGCAAATCTGACAATAGCTGTTGCTGATATTTACCTCTTAATATACGGCATGAAAGGGTTAAGCAACAAGCTAGACACTTCACTGAAGATGCCAGCAGCTCTTATGGCATCTTCAGTGAAGTGTCTAGCTTGGTGCTTAACCCTTTCATGGTAGTGCTGTATGAGCAGAGTGGTGATATGGTGGCAAGCAGGTATTATGAGAGGATTCTGTTCTTGTTCTCCCAATTCAGCCTTGTTTAAATGTCCACCAACTCTTAACATGTCATCATTGTCAATGAATGGGTTCAGCTTAGCAATTGTACTGTTTTTTTGGAATTTCCCTCTTGTCACAGATACATTTAATTCCAGAAGGATATTGATACTTGGAGAGAGTTCAGAGAAGAGCTACTAAACTGGTACATGGATTGCAGGATAAAACTTACCAGAAAAGATTAAAGGACCTTAACATGTATAGCTTGGAAGAAAGACGAGACAGAGGGGATATGATAGAAACTTTTAAATACATTAAGGGAATCAACAAGGTAAAAGAGGAGAGAATATTTAAAAGAAGAAAAACTGCTACAAGAGGACATAGTTTTAAATTAGAGGGGACAAGGTTTAAAAGTAATATCAGGAAGTATTACTTTACTGAGAGATGCATGGACTAGCCTTCCTGCAGAAGTGGTAGCTGCAAAGACAGTGAAGGAGTTTAAGCATGCATGGGATAGGCATAAGGCCATCCTTCATATAAGATAGGGCCAGGGGCTATTCATAGTATTCAGTATATTGGGCAGACTAGATGGGCCAAATGGTTCTTATCTGCCGACACATTCTATGTTTCTATGATCTGCAGGATTAATTTGAGATGGGACATAATGCCATTGTTCATGTTTAGATGATTTCCTGATTCTTTCTACATGGTTGCTGACATAGACATAGAAACGTTTAGTCTGGTTGTACATGTAGCCCAGAACAACCTTACTGTCTGTGTAGAATTTGGTGTCATCTATCTGAATGTCTAGCTCGTGCAATATGAAATCTATTCTACAGCTAGCACAGTCCCGCAAAGTTCAAGCCTAGAAATTGTGTGCTCAGGCTTAGGTGCTAACTTAGCTTTCCCAAACAGAAACCCTATGTGGGTTTGATTAGAAGAGTCTCACCTTGAGGTAGGCAACAGCCGCTATGGCCTCAGTAGATGCGTCTGAAAAGATGTGAAGCTCTTTTCTCCGGCTTGTAGCAAGGGAAGCTGAGGTGTAGCAGTGTGGTATATGGATTCGATCTAAGGCGTGTAGAGATTGCTTCCAGGACTCACACTTTGAAAGCTTGTCAGATGGCAGTGGAGCATCCCAATCTTTAATAGACTCTAAAAGCTGTCTAAGTAAGGCTTTACCTTGTATGGTGATGGGAGCCACAAATCCCATTGGATCGTATAGGATGTTTAACACTGACAGAACACCATGCTTGGTAAATGGCTTGTCTGTAGAGCTAACTTGAAAGCTGAAAGTGTCCTTTAATAAATCCCACCATAGGTCCAGACTTCTCTGTATATGTGGCAAGTCCATTCCCAGATTTAAGTCCTTAAACCCTGTGGCATGATCGCCAGGTTGAAAGGCTTTCATAACAGCAACACTATTTGAGGCAATTTTGTGTAGTCTGAGGTTAGTCTCAGAATGCATACCTTGTGTCCTTTGGAGCAGATCTATGGCTTCTTTGTCTGTAGGTAAAGACTTAAGTCCATCATCAACATAAAAGTCTCTCGCAACGAAGTGTCGAGCATCCGCACCATACTCCTTTTCTCCCTCAATGGCAGTCCTTCGTAAACCGTATGTTGCAACAGTGGGTGAGGGACTATTTTCGAAAACATGTACTTTCATGCGGTATTCAATAATCTAATTGTCCATGTTGTTGTTACGATGCCACAGAAACCTTAGGAAGTTCCTATGGTCTTTGCGTACAATGAAGCAATGAAACATCTGTTCAATATCAGCAGCTATAGCAACTAGTTATCTTCTAAATCTCATGTACGCCTACAAGGTTGTTGATTAGATTTGGGCCAGTGAAAAGAACATAATTTAGGGATACACCTTCATACTTGGCACTGGAGTCAAATACTATCCTGATTTGCTTTGCCTTACGTGGATGATACACTCCGAAGAAAAGCAGATACCAGCACTCATCGTGTCTTTGAAGTGGTGGCGCTGGTTCGGCATGATCATTGTCAAAGATCCTTTTCATAAAGGCGATGAAATGGTCCTTCATTTCAGGCCTGTTCCTTAGTGTTCATTGAAGTGAGTTGAATCTGGATAAAGCCTGTTCACGATTGGTTGGGAGTTTGGCCCTTGTAGCACGAAAAGGTAATGGTGCAACCCAGCTGTTAGACAGAAATAATTCCTTATCCATTATTTTGATGAATTCTCTGTCTTCAACTGACAAGGCTATTTTGTTGTCCTCACTTGTAGTACAAATCCCTGTAGTACCAAGGTTGTCATCACAAAGGACAGGAGTAACATCAGGTACTGGGATAATGTCAAGAAGCTTCTCCTTTACTTCTTAATGGTGAAGGCACTGTTTAAAATGGGATGCACGTCCGTTTCCCAACACGTAAGTCTTGAAGGAGTGGATCTCAGATGGCGTACACATCCTGTCCAAGCATACATCGCCCACTATTACCCAGCCTAGGTCAAGTCTTTGTGCATAAGGGGCGTCGTCAGGCCCATGGCACTGATCGCATACTTTATGTACTCTGAGAATGTTCCTTCCTAACAGGACTAAGATTTCAGCACTCTTGTCCAGTGCAGGAATCTCATCAACAAGGTGCCTTAAATGAGGATGTTGATATGCAGCTTCTGGAGTGGGAATCTCTTCCCTTTTGTCTGGTATCTGGTAGCACTCGACTAACGTTGGTAGGGGTATGCCCTCTCCCTCGTTGATATGAGAGACCATGAATCCATAAACCCTTCTGCCGAAGGTCTCTGGTTCTGAGAGTATATGGTGTTGCATGACCCTCTATGTCAAAGATCTCAAAGAATTTAGGCTTAACCAGGGATCTGTTGCTCTGTTCATCTATTATGGCAGCTTTCTCAGGATGACTCTTTGGGTATATCTTAACTAGGCATATCTTGGCACAGCATTTGTGGTCCTTGCCTTCTCCACAGACTTCTGTACATGAAGAAGACACATTATCTTTGGTTGGAGCATGACCTTGCTCCCCGCCATGATTTGAGATGGGAGTGGAGGTAGGAAGCTGTTGTGGGTTGTCTGGAAGTAAAGTAGGATGCATGACTGCAACATGTCTGTCGCTACCGCATTCTGTGCACTTGATAACAACTATACAATCTTTAGCAAAATGGCTATAAGAAGCACAGCACTTGTAGCATATGGCAAATTTCTGGAGAATCTCCCTGCACTCTTGTAAAGTCTTTGCCCTAAGCCCACAACATTTCTTAAGAGGGTGAGGCTTCTTGTGAATAGGACACTGACGATTAGGGCCTTTATCTCTGTCATCCACAACGCCCTGATCAGTAGGTGAGGTTGCGAAGGGTGAGATGTCTGTCCTTTTAACAGATATTGCTCTATTTAAGTCTCTATGTTTAGCTGCTGTGTTATCATACCTTGATGATGGTGAGGATGAAGCAGGCAGGTTGGGTTCACTGAAGCTGAAGCTGGGATCGTTTCTCATCCAGGCTTGATCAATAATGAACCTGCAGAAGTATGAGAATGGAGAAAAGGATACATTATAGTCTCTTTTGTATCTTAAGCCCTGTTGTGCCCATTTCTCTTGTAGGCCGTATGGCAGTTTAGGCACCACTGGGTTGACACCATGAGCAGTGTCCAGAATGCTTCGTTTCGGTAGATGTGGGTCAGTCTTTGCCAACTCTAGCTCCATGAGGAGGTCACTTAGATCTTGGAGCTTGTGATAGTCTTTGTTCCCTATTTTTGGGAAGTTTTGCAGTCTCTTGAATAGAGCGCTTTCTATGGCTTCAGAGCTACCATAGGCTTGCTCAAGTCTTGTCCATGCAGCAACAAGACCTGCATCTGGGTGGTCAACATGTACTGTTCTGAGTCTTTTAACACGACCTGCAGATTCTGGTCCCAGCCACTTTATGAGCAAATCAAGTTCTTCCTTAGCAGTAAGGTTGAAATCGGCAATAGTAGCCTTGAAGGCTACTTCAAACCTTGAGAGGCTGGTGTTAATGAGCTCACGGCGTACCATTTATCTGGCAAAGTCATTCATGTCTGGTCTCTCACTCCTTGGTGTTAAAGTAACTTGTGGAACCCCTTGGGTGTGAAAGTTCTGTGGTGATGTGGGGTGAGGATTACCAGGGTAAAACGATGTTGCATGAGCGTTTAACTGTGGTGTAGTCTCTAAGGCTTGTGCTGGCTTTGGTTTGAGCTGCGGCTTATCATTGAAAGTCACCTTGTTGTTGACATGAGCTGATCCAGTTTACTGCATAGATGTACTTGCATTGTAGACTTGAAGAGGCTCAGGCATATAGAGCTGAGGGGTCTCTGCGTTGAGAGTCAGAACAGTGTTGTTAGTAGGAGGTACAGGAGATGACTCTGTATCTTTGCAGATATAATGTTTTAGAACGTATTCACTGGTGCGTTCAGCTGGATCTTCCAGTTCTGCTGGGATAAGGCCGTCTGAATTAATACTATGTCCCATTGCTTGTTCAAGGACTTTCAGCCTTGCTAGGGAAGCTGCTTCCTCCCCTTCCATTTGCAGAATCTTTATTTGTGAATCTGCCTCTGCTTGGAGAGCTTTGCTTTGAGCTTCCATCTCTGCTTGATGCGCTGCCATCTCTGCTTGTTGAGCTGCCGTTTGAGCTTCCATCTCTGCTTGCTTTCTGGTAAAGGAGCTTTGCGCCTTTTTTGATTCGGCATAAGCACGGGCCTCTATTAACTTGTCGCTTAATGTTGATCTTATGGAACAAGAGGATCTGGAAGAAAGTGCAGTGCGCTTGGTTGTGGTGGATCTGTGAGATCTGGTCTTCTGCAGTTGAGTAATGCAGAGTTCTGCCTTAAACTTAGCATTTTGCACTGCGAGATCCCTTTGTTGGTTCAGTGTATCAGTCCTGCTCAGTTCTGCTGAAGAATCCTCTATATTAGAGTCCTGCAAGAAGGCTGAGAATTTTGCAGACAGCTGCTGGTACTGTACATACGCAGCAAATAGGTGATTTATAGAGTCTCTTATTTCAGCTGGTTGATCATTAGAGTGTGACAAAGCTGACATGCTGTGTGAGGTTCTGTCCCAGAGGTCTGACAGATAGCTGGAGAACTTAAATCTAATGGCTTGATAGTTTTCTCTTAGTTTCTGTGTTGGTTTTATTGTACGTTTGGGTCTTACACTCTGTTCGGTAATATCTGCAGAATCTGCTCCCTGTACGTCTGCTGGTTCAGAGGCATGATGTATCTGCGTTGGTTCAGCCATAAAAGAGTGTTCAGAGCCTTGTCTAGACATTTTTTTACGGTTTTGCGAAAAATGGTACTGTCTCTTTAAGAAGACGAACAGCAGCTTAGACAGGTGAGGCAACACAGTGCAATGTAGAGAAACAGTTTTCAACATTCACTTGAAGTGCAGTAAGCTTATGTGACCATGTGCTTTCACAAGATGGCGGATGGCACTGAGCTTGATTGCAGATTAGGCACACACATATACACAGCAGGCTGTAGGAATTCTATGCATCTTTTAACTATTCTAACTCCGATTGTTGTAATAGCGACTTATCCCTAGTGAGACCTCTATGCCTGGCATGTATAGGCAGATATAATCACTGCGGACAATCCTTATAAGATAGCTTGAACTTACCAACACCAGGTTTATCCATCTGTTCTGCTGTACTCTGTTATCTGGCTTACAGAATAAAGCAACTTACACGGATAAACTCAGTGTTGGTGAGTCCAAGCAATCTGATAAGGATTGTCCGCAGTGATTATATCTGCTCATACAGGCCAGGCATAGAGGTCTCACTAGGGATAAATCGCTATTACAACAATCGGAGTCAGAATACTGCATAATAATGTTCTCACATATTACCAACATGCAGTGCTAATTTTTTTTTACCATACTGTACCTATATCATACTGCCATACAGTGCCTAAATTATACTGCCAAATAACTCTTTATGATGAATTAAACAAGTTCTGATACACATCAACAACTGAAACATGAATTGCATGTGCTATGGACCTGAGTTTATTTTGTCTTGTTCACAAACATTTCAGGAAGTGTCACAAATGCCCTGAATATACTTACCATATATGTAATATATTTACTCAGCAAAATGACAACCACAACAGATGGCTTTAATTTCAGTTCCACCATTTATGTCAAAATCACAAGTGTGTAAAGGGTATGGACACTTCTGAATGCATTTAATTTCTCTTTGCATTGTACTTACTTGTGCTAAAATGCATTTTGGGTCTTAAATAAAACACTTTGATCATTTGTCTTTTACACATACAGTATAGGGCAGTTATGGCTAACCTTGGCACTCCAGCTGTGGTAAAACTACAACTCCCAAGATGCCCCCCTTGCTTGGCTGCTCTCAGAACTCTATAGAAATAAATGGAGCATGCTGGGAGTCGTAGTTTCACCACAGCTGGAGTGCCAAGGTTAGCCATCACTGGTATAGGGGATAATTTATGAAATCAGACATGTCAGTTGTGTGGTGTAAAAAAAGTCAGGAGTGATGGCAACTGCGACATTTCGTGATCCTCGCCACTTTTCACTTTGTTCTTTGTATAAGAGCTAAAAGTCAGATTTGACCTGTATTATTGCTCATTTACTATGTGCAACTTTTGCCAAAGTTGCAAAAAAGTCACAAACCACTCCAGGCAATGGTCTACTTCTACACCTAAAAGTGTAAACCACATTTCACTCACTCTACATATATTATCATGGTGCACCAGTTCATAAACTTGGTGCAGGCACACAAAGTAAGGCCAGACTGAAAACTGACATAAAACTACCTTAAATGACAAATAACCCCCATAGTGCAGACTGCTCTATCCCTTTCTCACTGGAATCTGTCAGAGCAGTGTAAAGTGGGCCCACTAGTGGAACTGATTCTGATGGTCCACCATCAACTATACAAAAACAATGCATGTTCAGTTTTAGTATTGACTTAAATGGGCAATTCAGTTATTTCAAGTTATCCCCTATCCACAGGATAGGGGATAATTATTAAATCAGGGGACAACTTGAAATGACCAGAATACTCCTTTAACCCTTTGGTGCCTTAATTGTTTTTGTTTTTTTTGCTCCCTGCCATCTAAGATCCCAAACTTTTAATTTTACTTTTTGTGTTCATATTTTCATTTTTTTTTTGCTGGAGCAGTTGAACTTTCTAATGACACCATTTAATATTCCATATAAGGCTATGTATATTCCATTTTTTCGGAAGCTAGAAAAATTATATTATGGAGTGGAATTGGAAAAAAATGCAATTCTGTCATTGTTGATGGCCTGTTTAAAAGCACACTATGCTGTTGGATTTATGCTTTTTTTTTTAAAAACAAAAAACAGAACATTCAAAAAATTGGCCCTTATTGGGGGCAGATGCCTGCCTGGGTTTATTCGCACACACAGTGATACTGGAAGAAGCAGTGGCTTGTTCTGAACAAGCCTTCCAAAAATGATGTCTTAACAAGGGCAGATGCCTGCCTATGTTTATACAGTGGGATGCAAAAGTTTTGGCAACCTTGTTAATCGTCATGATTTCCCTGTATAAATCGTTGGTTGTTACGATAAAAAACATCAGTTAAATATGTCATATAGGAGACACACAAAGTGATATTTGAGAAGTGAAATGAAGTTTATTGGATTTACAGAAAGTGTGCTATAATTGTTTAAACAAAATTAGGCAGGTGCATAAATTTCGGCACCACAAAAAAGAAATGAAATCAATATTTAGTAGATCCTCCTTTTGCAGAAATGACAGCCTCTAAACGCTTCCTGTAGGTTCCAATGAGAGTCTGGATTTTGGTTGAAGGTATTTTGGACCATTCCTCTTTACAAAACATCTTTTGTTCATTCAGGTTTGATGGCTTCCGAGCAAGGACAGCTCTCTTTAAGTCACACCACAGATTTTCAATTATATTCAGGTCTGGGGACTGAGATGGCCATTCCAGAATGTTGTACTTGTTCCTCTGCATAAATGCCTTAGTGGATTTTGAGAAGTGTTTAGGGTCGTTGTCCTGTTGAAAGATCCAGCCCCGGCACAGCTTCAGCTTTGTCACTGATTCCTGGACATTGGTCTCTAGAATCTGCTGATACTGAGTGGAATCCATGCGTCCCTCAACTTTGACAAGATTCCCAGTCCCTGCACTGGCCACACAGCCCCACAGCATGATGGAACCACCACCATATTTTACTGTAGGTAGCAGGTGTTTTTCTTGGAATGCTGTGTTCTTTTTCCTCCATGCATAACGCCCCTTGTTATGGCCAAATAACTCAATTTTAGTTTCATCAGTCCACAGCACCTTATTCCAAAATGAAGCTGGCTTGTCCAAATGTGCTTTAGCCCACCTCAAGCGGCACTTTTTATGCTGTGGGTGGAGAAACGGCTTCCTCTGCATCACTCTCAAATACAGCATCTTCTTGTGTAAAGTGCGCCGAATGGTTGAACGATGCACAGTGACACCCCTCAAGTTACTTAAAACAGATTTTACAAACTTTGTTAACCCTTTAGGTGTTCCACAAGAATTAAAGAAAAATGGAGATCAAATTTTTAAATTTCACTTTTTTGCCAGATTTTCCATTTTAATCCATTTTTTTTCTTTAACACATCACGGTTTAACAGCAAAACAAAACTCAATATTTATTACCCTGATTATGCGGTTTACAGAAACACCTGACATGTGATCGTAAACTGCTATACGGGCACATGGCAGGGGGCAGAAGAAAAGGAGCGGCAGTTTTGGGAGGCAGATTTTGAACTGGTTTTTAGATGCCATGTTCCATTTGAAGCCCCCCTGATGCACCCTTACAATAGAAACTCCCAAAAAGTGACCCCATTTTGGAAACTAGGGGATAAGATGCCAGTTTTATTGGTACTATTTTGGGGTAAATATGATTTTTAATTGCTCTATATTATGTTTTTTGTGAGGCAAGGTAATGGCTGTTTTGGCACTGTTTTTATTTTTTACAACATTCATCTGACTGGGTAGATCATGTGCTATTTTTATAGAGCAGGTTGTTACCGACGCAATGATATCAAATATGTCTACTTTCTTTGTTTGTTTCAGTTTTACATACATAAATAAAATAAATAATTTTGAAATAAAATTATGTTTTTGTGTCTCCATTTTCTGAACGCCATATATATTTTTTTTTCTGCCGATCGTCTTGTGCAGGGGCTCGTTTTTTGCAGGAAGAGTTGATGTTTTTATTGGTACCATTTTTGGGTACATATGATTTTTTTGATCATTCGGTATAACACTTTATGAGGCAAGGTGACCAAAAAATTGGTTGTTTTAGCACAGTTTTTATTTATTTATTTTTACAGCATTCACCTGAGGGGTTAGGTCATGTGACATTTTTATAGATCAGATCGTTCCGGATGTGGCGATACCTAATATGTATACTTTTACTTATTTATTTAAGTTTTACACAATAATACCATTTTTGAAACCAAAAAAATTATGTTTTAGTGTCTGCATAGTCTGAGAGCCATAGCTTTTTTATTTTTTGACCGATTGTCTTAGTTAGGATCTCATTTTTTGCAGGATGAGGTGACAGTTTGATTGGTACTATTTTGGGGGGACATACACCTTTTTGATCGCTTGGTGTTGCACTTTATTTGATGTTAGGTGACATAAAATGGATTTTTTGGCACAGTTTTTATTTTAATTTTTTACGGTGTTCACCCAAGGGGTTAGGCCATGTGATATTTTTATAGAGCTGGTTGTTACAGACCCGGCAATACCCAATATGCATCCTTTTTTATTTATTTCACTTAAACACAATAATAGCATTTTTTAAACAAAAAAATTATGTTTTAATGTGTCCATGTTCTGAGAGCTATAGTTTTTTTTATTTTTTTAGAAATTTTCTTATGTAGGGGCTCATTTTTTGTGGGATGAGGTGGCGGTTTTATTGGTACCATTTTGTGGGACATATGCCTTTTTGATTACTTGGTATTGCACTTTTTGTGATGTAAGGTGACAGAAATTGCATTTTTTTACACCATTTTTATTTTTTTATTTTTTATGGTGTTTATCGCACTGGGTGGATCATGTGATATGTTTATAGAACTGACCGTCATGGATGCGGCAATACCAAATATGTCTATTTTATTTATTTTTTTCTATTTTCAATTTTTTGTTTTTATTCCTTACTTGGGAAATTTTACATTACATGTGAAACCTTTTTTTAATTTTAACACTTTTCTTATTTATGCGTCCCCCATAAGGTCATACAAGACCTCTGGGGGACATTTAACTTCACTTATTTTTTTTCACTATTGATTTCTCCTGTAACTGGGGCCCAGTTAACGGAGAGATACATCCCCCAGAGAGGCTGTACAGCGGTATACTGAGCGGAACAGCCTCAGTGCAGGGCTAATCGAGGTCTGTAGAAGACACGACAGCTCCTGCACTCTCCCGACCCCGGCGCTCACATGACCGCCGGGCTGGAACAGGAAATGCTATGCAGCGATCTAGAAGGCCTGGGAACGATCCCTGCCTTCTCTCTGGGTTGTCCGGCTGTCACTGACAGCGGGCAACCCGCTCTGCAGCTGCATGATTAGCGTGCAGCTGCATGATTAGCGTGCAGCTGCGATCTCTGAATGGACGTTCAGAAACGTCCATTCGAAGATAGAGATCCACCTCCCGGACGTTTATAGTCAACGGGCGGAAGGGAGGCGGTTAAGCTGTACTTTCCTTTCAGTACAGCTTTAGGACCTTCCTCCCCATGTGCTCTCCTGCTGCCGCTGATCATAAGTGTTGGAGAGAGGTGAGTGCAGATGCACAGCTCTCTCACTGACCGGGCAAAGCACTGAATGTGCGCTCTGCCGGATTATTAAGGAAGCAGTCAGTGGGTCTGGCCATGCTGGATTTTTTCTTGCTAAAAAGTGTGTCTTATAAAGCGAAAAATACAATATAGAGCAGACCTCCCAAGTGTCTCTCTTTTGGAGGGACAGTTACTATTTTTGACCCAAGTTCCTCTGTTCCTCTTTGCTCCTTAAATGTCCCTCTTTTTGATCTGAGGTATAGAATTGCAATATTACATGTACAATATTGATCCAGAAAGTGTTTATATGGTCCCTACAATTTTTGATTTTAGAGATTCCTATATTCAGATAATTTTTGTATCATTGTGCACGAAGAAAACGATTAAAATGTATAAATATGCAGAAAAAATTGATCTTTCACATACTGAACCATAAGTGACCCTCTTTGACTGTACAAAAAGTTGGGAGGTTATGATATAGGTTTGTATTCAGTACTGTAGTCCCTTACTTTTGCAATATGATTTGACTTTGTGTGCTTTATTGGTTACCCTATTCCTTATACTCTGCTCTCTGCAGCTATCTGATATGGGGTACGGCAACATGAGCCATGGATTTGCGTGTAGCAAAGTTGCAGCGTTGTACAGTAGTCGAAAAGTATAGGAGAATTCTTAAAAGTAGAGGGCAAACCTGTGATATAAAGTGTTTGTCAGTTTATGCTATGAGGATTACTTGCAGCTCTCAACCTTTGCAATATAAAGGATGAAAGCATTGTAAGACCTTCTGCAATTCTGTCAGTAACGCCACAGTAAAAAACACACATTTTAGGCATTTTTTTTGCAGTGGTGGGTTTTGTTCTAATCCACAGCAGACCCACTACTTGTCACCATACCACGAAATCCAAGGGAAATTAAAGGGGTGCTCTGGGCTTCCCAGAAACTCTTGTGTGCTGCCCTGCTTACCCCTTCATGACGCCGCTGATGCCACCATCCCCGCTGTGCTCAGACAGCTGAGGGCTCTTCTGTTCAAGTCCCCATGAAATATGTTCCGGAGTCTTTTTGTTCAGCTGCATATACAGTGACATTCAAATGTTTGCCCCCCCCCCCGTTCAAAATTACTGTTACTGTGAACAGTCAAGCGAGTGGGGGGCAACAAGCTGAAAGGCGAAATGTACCTCCGGGGGGGTTAATAGCACTGCGGTCTGTATTTATTTATTTTGAATTGTCTCCCTTGTCTCCTGTAATTTATACTCTGACATACCTGCCATCTGATTAGTGCATTTGTGGCTCACACACACAGGATTGACTTTTGTCTACCTGTGGACCATATGGAGTGGGGGGGGGGGGGTACTTCAATTTGAGCACCTCCCATAGCCATTGCTATTTAGTTTTTCTGATGGCATGTGTATTGGAGACATATAGTCGCTAGGGGGGACTGATATTCATTGTATATTTGAACTTATGTGGGCCGTTTCTGATCCTGTGTGACTTTAAGGGTCCAGTCACACGTCCCCAATTCGCGGACCTGCACTTCCGGGTCTGCATTTCCGTTCCCGAAAAAAATAGAACATGTCCTATTCTTGTCACAAGAATAGGCATATTTTATTATAGTGCCAGTGATGTGCGGTCCGCGAAATGCGGAACGCACATTGCCGGTGTCCGTGTTTTGCAGAAAAAAATGCAAAATGCAGAACAGAATTGCGGACGTGTGAATGGACCCTTATAGTGGGCATATTGTTTGGTAAATTAATCTAACACAATAAAAAAAATGCTGTTCTTGTGTTCCCATTTTCTGAGAGCCACATTTTGATTTTTCTGCTGATCATCTTGTGTGGGGGCTCATTTTTTGCAGGATGAGTTAAGGTTTTCATTTTGGGGTTGCGAGGGGTAGCTTTCTTTCAGGGGGATCATCCTCACACATATGGATTCAGGACACCAGGTTGCAGGTCAAAACAGTGCATTTATTGTGGCACACCAGCACAAGCAAAATGACAAAAATAATAAACACTCGCCCGTCCAGGCTCTAACTAAACACAATCTTCCTGACTCACCTAAGTCACCGGTCACACCCTGTGAACGCATGTGGCTTTCTCAGCCAATGTCCCACAGCCTCCTAGCTGTACAGAGCACAGTACGCCCACTGCCTCCAGTCCAGTGTCTCTTGGGGAATAGTCAGGGGCGGATTAAGTGCATGATAGGCCCGGGGCTGTCTACCCAACTTGGGCCCCCCCCCCCCCCCCTCCATTTTAGTTTAGTTTTTTTTTTTTTTTTTGTATGAAGAGGCTGCGGTGCTTTATGAGCGCCACAGTCTTTTCTTAGGCCATATGACATCTTCAGACAAAAAAAAAATACCCCAAATTGGGTCCTAAACTGAAAAATTTGGTCGTCAAATTTAAAATACATATAATTGTAATAAAAAAGACATGGAGGAGAATACAGCACCACATACCTGTTACATCCAGTGACATCTCCTGTCATGTAGACCTTCTATTTCCTCTTCTCCTCCATTTGACCCAGACCACCATGGCAAATTCTTTCAGCCGCATCTCGTCTCTACAGTTTGTAACACAGACACGTTAGATTTCTCAATTTTTCCATCAACCTCCTCATCCTGGTGTCCCCACAGTGTCATCCTGCCACCCCCAATACTGTGCCCGTTGTGCTCCCCAATGCCCCAGGAACTATACTGCTGAAAAAATAGTGACCCTGAAAGATATAATTGGGGTAATTTATCAAACTGGTGTAAAGTAGAACTGGATTTCCAAAAGAGCTGTCAAATATGAAAGGTGGAATCTGATTGGCTGCTATGGGCAACTAAGCCAGTTCTGCATTACACCAGTTTGATAAATTACCCCAAATGTCCCTATAGTGTCCACAGCAGCTATAATGTCCCCTAGAGACCCCCAGTAATAATACCACCCTCTATTGTGCTCCAGGCAATAATCCCTGTATAGTGTCCCCAGAAATAATAGAATTGCCCCTATAGTGCCTCCCCAATAGCAACACCCCCATATAGTAATTTCCACCACACTGCCCCCACATAGTAATCCCCCCATAGTAATTTGCCCCCACATTGCCCCATATAGTAATTTGTCCCCACATAGCAATTTCCCCACACTGCCCCCACATAGCAATTTGCCCCCACACTGCCCCATCTAGTAATTTGCCCCCACACTGCCCCATCTAGTAATTTGCCCCCACATAGTAGTCCCTCTCATAATAATTTGCCCCCACATAGTAATTTGTCCCCACATAGTATTCCCTCTCATAATAATTTGCCCCCACACAATAGTTTTCCACACACTGCCCCCACATAGTAATTTGCCCCCACATAGTAATTTGCCTCCACATAGCAATTACCCCACACTTTCCCCACATAGAAATTACCCCACACTGTCCCCACATAGAAATTACCCCACACTGTCCCCACATAGAAATTACCCCACACTGCCCCCACACAATAGTTTCCCCCACATAGTAATTTGCCACACATAGTAGTCCCTCCCATAATAATTTGCCCCCACACAGCAATTTGCCCCCACACAATAGTTTCCCCCACACTGCCCCATCTAGTAATTTGCCCCCACATAGTAGTCCCTCTCATAATAATTTCCCCCCACATAGTAATTTGCCCCCATAGTATTCCCTCATAATAATTTGCCCCCACACTGCCCCATCTAGTAATTTGCCCCCACATAGTATTCCCTCATAATAATTTGCCCCCACACTGCCCCATCTAGTAATTTTCCCCCACATAGTATTCCCTCATAATAATTTGCCCCCACACTGCCCCATCTAGTAATTTGCCCCCACATAGTATTCCCTCATAATAATTTGCCCCCACACTGCCCCATCTAGTAATTTGCCCCCACATAGTATTCCCTCCCATAATAATTTGGCCCCATACAGCCCCCACATTCCCCCCCATGTTCGATCGATTTATCTTCCCTAATAGGTCCTCCTGTGTCCCCCCCAAGTAGGCAAATGAAATAAAAAAATAAAAAATGAACAAAAAATGAAAAAATAATTACTCACCTATGTCCAGGGCCAGGCGCTTGCTCGCAGAGGAAGGCGGGCGGGATGAGTCAGGCGCGTCACAGTGCTGCGTCCCGGCACAGGCGCGCGATGACGTCATCACGCACGCCTGCGCCGGGATTTCACTACCGCATAGGCCTCAGGCCTACAAGGTGAATGCCGGTGATCGGCGACGGGACAGGGAGCTATGCGCTCCCGTGCCCCGCCGCAGTATGTGGGCGTTCGGGTCAGCGTTGGGCCCCCCAGCGGTGCTGGGCCCGGGGCTGCCGACCCGAACGTCCCTATTGTAATCCGCCACTGGGAATAGTGGTCTCTCAGCCTGATTACTTCCAGCTGGTCTCGCCTGTGGTGGAATAGGGGTGTGGACCACACTATCCACCCCTTCCTTGCCTCTACCCTGTGTGAGACCTGTCATTGTCTCACAGGGTACATAGTACTTTGATTTTACACTTTTTGTAAGGCAATGTGATCAAAAAATGGTTATTTTGACACCGTTTTTTTTTTTTTGCAGCGTTCACCTGAAAGGTAAGAACATGAGATATTTTTATGCAGACGTTATGGACGTGGTGATACCTAATATGTTTATATTTAACAAATGTTTTGAATTTTTTTTTGTACATAGTGTGATTATTGAAAATGGAGCTTTTTTTTTTTTACTTGAAACTTTAACTTAAAAAACCCTATTTTTCAATTTTTTTGTCCCATTATGGGACTTCAACATTTGAGGGTCTGATCCCTTTTTCAATGCAATACATGCTGTATTGTACAACATTGACTGTCAGTGTATTACACTGACAGTTCACCTAGGAGACCCAGCCTTGGGGCCTGGGCCTCATGGACCCCAAGGCCTTTGCAAATCTTGGTGCTGCCATGGCAACCATCAGGACTTTGCCATCGCAGCACGGGGACCCGATGGAGTGAGAGCCCCTCCCTCTGCGAACCTCCTATATACCGCAGTCAGAGTTATACAGGATAACTTGAGAAGAGATCTGGTCAGGACCTGAGCAGAAGAGCACGCAGTTTGAGCACAGTGGATACGGCAAAATCGGCGGTGCAATGGAGGGACAAGTACTGCGCAGATTATCTTTTCTCCAGCGGTTGGTACACAGCAGGATTTTCAACAAAGCCCTGATAACCCCTTTCAGTGGAGCTAAGCAGCATTCTGGTGCACAGCATTTGAAGCCAACAACTGTGGCAGAAACCATGGCAGTTTCTGCCACAGAAAACGCAGCGGATTTTGACAGCATCAACATCCACTGCGTAAATGGTCAATGGGCCCTAAGACTAACAGGAGGTGAAGCGCGCGGGGCCACACGGAAGGTGCGATGGCAGGAGCTGGAGAGGATGGAAGTAGTGGCAGTGGCAACAAGGATGATAGTGGCCCTCAAGGTGGCTAATCCCTCTCCCACTAGTGCTCCCTGGGCTATGTGTGCAATGAGTGGAGGGTGCATCCTTTCTTCCCTTGGGACACACCCTGGCCTTTTGGGTGCTTCTTGTCTGCTGGTGTTTGGGTTGCTCTTGATGTTAGGCAGATGGCTGCAAGGCTGGAGGGCAGGCATAGAGGCCGGCGGATGGATGGTGGCGTCAAAGACCAGGCCTATTTGGTTGTGATAAAGCAAGATCGGCTATCACTCCATTCACTTCTATAGCCGAGTCAGCCCTTAGCTATTTTTGGTAGTCTCAAAGAAATGAATGGAGAGGTCCATTTTAGAGATAAGTGTGGGTCCCAGACATTAGGGGAATATCCTAGCAATGTGCCTCCAATGTATGAGATAACACAACCCTTTTAACTCTTACCAGTGATACTTGGTGACTTTAACTATTTTGCCGTGATTATCTGACTACAGATTTTTTGGGAAAAGTAATTATCTTTTTACAGTCATTATCTTGAATATGAAAAGGTGTAAGTTTCAGATATGCTGGCGGAAGGGGCACTACACACAGGAGCCCTCAGTTTCCTCTGTCAAGGAAGCAGCTGGGTTCCTTGAAATACACATTCTTAAGGCCTCATGCACACAACCGTTTTTCGGGTCCGCATCTGAGCCGCAGTTTTTGCGGCTCGGGTGTGGACCCATTCACTTCAATGGGGGCGCAAAAGATGCGGACAGCACACGGAGTGTGCTCCATTCCGAGGACCCGCAAAAAAAATAGCATGTCCTATTCTTGTTCGTTTTGCGGTCAAGAATAGGCATGTCTACAATGGGCCGCCCGTGTCCCTTCCGCAATTTGCGGAACGGGCGGCCCATTGTAGACATGCCTATTCTTGACCGCAAAACGAACAAGAATAGGACATGCCTTCTTTTTTTTCTGCGGATCCGTGGTTTGCGGTCCGCAAAAAACAGCACGGTCGTGTGCATGAGGCCTAAGGCTGCATTACACAGCTCGGTGTGGAAGCGGTCCTTCCTGGCAATCGCCAGCGATCTCCTCCACAGGATGGAGGGGCGTTATCGCTATGCCATTGCTCGTCCCCATGCTTTATAGTGGTTTGCCAGTGGCAGATCGTGATTAGACACCACGATCTGCTGCCTGTGTAACATCCTGGAGTTATGTTACCAAACTCTTTTTCCCAGCTACCACATGTTAAGTGTAATTATATTGTCACTATTGTTATTATATGTATTTTCTAGGCCTGTTTTATGTATTATGCTGTAATTTCCATGTGCACCAGCAGGTGGCAGCAAGATGTAGCAGGACCTTAGCCAGTTTAGTACTGCTAGACTGGAATAGTACATTCCAGTTTAGTCCCCTCCCTCTGTGAGCAGAAGTGGGCCGGTCCCATGTCCTGTTTCATGGGGAGGAGAAGGAAGTTCTAGTTAGTGTACCAGCCACCCCGGCTAGGAGAAGGCTGTGTTAGTTGGAGCTCCCAGAAAATAGGGATCCCAAACCAGGACCCTGTCTCGGTTGAGACTAGAGGACATTCCCAGCCTGAGCCATCAGCCTCTGCTGGTTGACAAGAAAAGCAGCCATCTCCGGCCTCCAGGAAGAAGCATCCCCTGTGAGCCAAGCTGTGAGTACATATCCAGAGTCCAGGAGAAGCCAAATTCCTCCTCAGCTAGTCAGGCCCACACCAAGCAGAAGACAGACAGAGCAGAAGATAGATACCTGCCAGATTCTCCAGGCACATAGTATAGAAGCAGAAGAGATATTGAACCCTGCCATACATTGCCTATACCTGCTGGAACCCAAGACTATTGCTGTAACTCGTATGGATTTATGCTGCATTAAGTAAAGACAAGTTGGATTATATCACCAGTCTTGATCTCATTCCTTACTATCAAAGTTCCTCAGTTACTCCTACTAGCAACACTCAATTTTATTGCAAGCGAGCCAGGATCCAGGAGTCCAGCCTTACCTAGGTAGGAGACACAGAGACACTATCCCCACTCTGGCATTCCTCACCCGGTACGTGAGTTATAACATCTTAAAGGGCCCTGCAACAGTACCCTGCGCACATTGCAATTGGCGTCACAAACAAAAACTAACTATACCTACACCTGACCCAGTCGGCATTTAGTCTTGCGCCAGTGTGCATTGGTCCCAATCCGGCTTACTGCACCTGCAAACGATCATTTTTTAACATTTAGAAAAATTTGGATTGCATGATGATTAAGCATTTGCTCATTCATCGGGCAACTGGCGGCAGTATTACACTGCAAGAAGATCGCTAACGAGCATTCAGCAATTATCTGCCGAAATCGGCAAGTGTAATACAGGCTTTACACTACAGAGTTACATAAGGGGTATAGATAGATACATATGAGATAGCTGGATAGATATGAGATAGATATTAGATAGATGTATAGATATTAGATGTATAGATAGATAGATAAACGTGAGATAGATGGATAGAAGATAGATACAATTGCAGAGAAGACAGCAGCACAGTTAGACAGTATGAAAATGGGTGCAAATCCTCAGGGGAGATAGGTATTACTTCCACTGATAGATCCAAAAAACCAAAAGTGAGGCAGCACTCCAAGTGTGGTGAAAGGGTGAAGACCTGTTTATTTCTAAGGCCTTCACCCTTTCACCACAATTAGAGTGCTGCCTCACTTTTTGTTTTTTAGATGGATAGATATGAGATAGATGGATAGATAGATAGATAGATAGATAGATAGATAGATATGAGATATATATGAGATAGATGGATAGATAGATATGAGATGGATAGATAGATATGAGATGGATAGATAGATATGAGATAGATGGATAGATATGAGATAGATAGATAGATAGATAGATATGAGATAGATGGATAGATATGAGATACTGAGATAGATATGAGATAGATAGATAGATAGATAGATAGATAGATAGATAGATAGATATGAGATAGATGGATAGATAGATATGAGATAGATGGATAGATAGATATGAGATAGATGGATAGATATGAGATACTGAGATAGATATGAGATAGATAGATAGAGAGATAGATAGATATGAGATAGATAGATAGATATGAGATAGATGGATAGATAGATATGAGATAGATGGATAGATAGATATGAGATAGATAGATAGATAGATATGAGATAGATGGATAGATATGAGATAGATGGATAGATAGATATGAGATAGATGGATAGATAGATATGAGATAGATGGATAGATAGATATGAGATAGATGGATAGATAGATATGAGATAGATAGATATGAGATAGATGGATAGATATGAGATAGATGGATATGAGATAGATGGATATGAGATAGATGGATAGAGATGAGATAGATGGATAGATATGAGATAGATGGATAGAGATGAGATAGATGGATGGATAGATATGAGATAGATGGATAGATATGAGATAGATGGATAGAGATGAGATAGATGGATGGATAGATATGAGATAGATGGATAGAGATGAGATAGATGGATGGATAGATATGAGATAGATGGATAGATATGAGATAGATGGATAGATATGAGATACTGAGATAGATATGAGATAGATAGATAGATAGATAGATAGATAGATATATATGAGATAGATGGATAGATAGATATGAGATAGATGGATAGATAGATATGAGATAGATGGATAGATATGAGATACTGAGATAGATATGAGATAGATAGATAGAGAGATAGATAGATATGAGATAGATAGATAGATATGAGATAGATGGATAGATAGATATGAGATAGATGGATAGATAGATATGAGATAGATAGATAGATAGATAGATAGATAGATAGATATGAGATAGATGGATAGATATGAGATAGATGGATAGATAGATATGAGATAGATGGATAGATAGATATGAGATAGATGGATAGATAGATATGAGATAGATGGATAGATAGATATGAGATAGATGGATAGATAGATATGAGATAGATAGATATGAGATAGATGGATAGATATGAGATAGATGGATATGAGATAGATGGATATGAGATAGATGGATAGAGATGAGATAGATGGATAGATATGAGATAGATGGATAGAGATGAGATAGATGGATGGATAGATATGAGATAGATGGATAGATATGAGATAGATGGATAGAGATGAGATAGATGGATGGATAGATATGAGATAGATGGATAGAGATGAGATAGATGGATGGATAGATATGAGATAGATGGATAGATATGAGATAGATGGATAGATATGAGATACTGAGATAGATATGAGATAGATAGATAGATAGATAGATAGATAGATATATATGAGATAGATGGATAGATAGATATGAGATAGATGGATAGATAGATATGAGATAGATGGATAGATATGAGATACTGAGATAGATATGAGATAGATAGATAGATAGATAGATATGAGATAGATGGATAGATAGATATGAGATAGATGGATAGATAGATATGAGATAGATGGATAGATATGAGATAGATGGATAGATATGAGATAGATGGATAGATAGATATGAGATAGATGGATAGATAGATATGAGATAGATGGATAGATAGATATGAGATAGATGGATAGATAGATATGAGATAGATGGATAGATAGATATGAGATAGATGGATAGATAGATATGAGATAGATAGATATGAGATAGATGGATAGATATGAGATAGATGGATAGATATGAGATAGATGGATAGATATGAGATACTGAGATAGATATTAGATAGATAGATATGAGATAGATGGATAGATATGAGATAGATGGATAGATATGAGATAGATGGATATGAGATAGGTGGATAGAGATGAGATAGATGGATGGATAGATATGAGATAGATGGATAGATATGAGATAGATGGATAGATATGAGATAGATGGATATGAGATAGATGGATAGAGATGAGATAGATGGATAGATATGAGATAGATGGATAGAGATGAGATAGATGGATGGATAGATATGAGATAGATGGATAGATATGAGATAGATGGATAGAGATGAGATAGATGGATGGATAGATATGAGATAGATGGATAGAGATGAGATAGATGGATGGATAGATATGAGATAGATGGATAGATATGAGATAGATGGATAGATAGATATGAGATAGATGGATAAAAGAGGCAGTGGGCGGCAGGGAAGAAAGGGGTGCACACAAGCTCTTTAGCGGTCACCAGATGTAAGGCAGCTCTCCTAGAAGTCAGTGTGCGGCCCTGAGATAGAACCCCCAAAATCTACACTTCAGTAAACAGAACGTATGATATCGATATTATAACAATGGCCAGTATCCCTGCCTATATGCATTACAAAAAAAAAAGGGAGGGGGGGGAGTTACACTTTAACAATCCTTGGGTCATAATTGGGGCTGGGGCTGGACTGGGACCAGTGTGGGGCATTCTGATCATTGCACAGTATGTAGAGAGGTCATAATTGGGGCTGGTGCTGGACTGGGACCAGTGTGGGGCATTCTAATCATTGCACAGTATTTAGAGAGGTCATAATTGGGGCTGGTGCTGGACTGGGACCAGTGTGGGGCATTCTGATCATTGCACAGTATTTAGAGGGGTCATAATTGGGGCTGGTGCTGGACTGGGACCAGTGTGGGGCATTCTGATCATTGCACAGTATTTAGAGAGGTCATAATTGGGGCTGGTGCTGGACTGGGACCAGTGTGGGGCATTCTGATCATTGCACAGTATTTAGAGAGGTCATAATTGGGGCTGGTGCTGGACTGGGACCAGTGTGGGGCATTCTGATCATTACACAGTATTTAGAGAGGTCATAATTGGGGCTGGTGCTGGACTGGGACCAGTGTGGGGCATTCTGATCATTGCACAGTATTTAGAGAGGTCATAATTGGGGCTGGTGCTGGACTGGGACCAGTGTGGGGCATTCTAATCATTGCACAGTATTTAGAGAGGTCATAATTGGGGCTGGTGCTGGACTGGGACCAGTGTGGGGCATTCTGATCATTGCACAGTATTTAGAGGGGTCATAATTGGGGCTGGTGCTGGACTGGGACCAGTGTGGGGCATTCTGATCATTGCACAGTATTTAGAGAGGTCATAATTGGGGCTGGTGCTGGACTGGGACCAGTGTGGGGCATTCTGATCATTGCACAGTATTTAGAGAGGTCATAATTGGGGCTGGTGCTGGACTGGGACCAGTGTGGGGCATTCTGATCATTACACAGTATTTAGAGAGGTCATAATTGGGGCTGGTGCTGGACTGGGACCAGTGTGGGGCATTCTGATCATTGCACAGTATTTAGAGAGGTCATAATTGGGGCTGGTGCTGGACTGGGACCAGTGTGGGGCATTCCGATCATTACACAGTATTTAGAGAGGTCATAATTGGGGCTGGTGCTGGACTGGGACCAGTGTGGGGCATTCCGATCATTGCACAGTATTTAGAGAGGTCATAATTGGGGCTGGTGCTGGACTGGGACCAGTGTGGGGCATTCTGATCATTGCACAGTATTTAGAGAGGTCATAATTGGGGCTGGTGCTGGACTGGGACCAGTGTGGGGCATTCTGATCATTACACAGTATTTAGAGAGGTAATAATTGGGGCTGGTGCTGGACTGGGACCAGTGTGGGGCATTCTGATCATTACACAGTATTTAGAGAGGTCATAATTGGGGCTGGTGCTGGACTGGGACCAGTGTGGGGCATTCTGATCATTACACAGTATTTAGAGAGGTAATAATTGGGGCTGGTGCTGGACTGGGACCAGTGTGGGGCATTCTGATCATTGCACAGTATTTAGAGAGGTAATAATTGGGGCTGGTGCTGGACTGGGACCAGTGTGGGGCATTCTGATCATTGCACAGTATTTAGAGAGGGCACAATTGGGGCTGGTGCTGGACTGGGACCAGTGTGGGGCATTCTGATCATTGCACAGTATTTAGAGAGGGCACAATTGGGGCTGGGGCTGGACTGGGACCAGTGTGGGGCATTCTGATCATTGCACAGTATTTAGAGAGGTAATAATTGGGGCTGGTGCTGGACTGGGACCAGTGTGGGGCATTCTGATCATTGCACAGTATTTAGAGAGGGCACAATTGGGGCTGGTGCTGGACTGGGACCAGCGTGGGGCATTCTGATCATTACACAGTATTTAGAGAGGTAATAATTGGGGCTGGGGCTGGACTGGGACCAGTGTGGGGCATTCTGATCATTGCACAGTATTTAGAGAGGTAATAATTGGGGCTGGTGCTGGACTGGGACCAGTGTGGGGCATTCTGATCATTGCACAGTATTTAGAGAGGTAATAATTGGGGCTGGTGCTGGACTGGCACCAGTGTGGGGCATTCTGATCATTACACAGTATTTAGAGAGGTAATAATTGGGGCTGGGGCTGGACTGGCACCAGTGTGGGGCATTCTGATCATTGCACAGTATTTAGAGAGGTAATAATTGGGGCTGGGGCTGGGGCTGGACTGGGACCAGTGTGGGGCATTCTGATCATTACACAGTATTTAGAGAGGTCATAATTGGGGCTGGGGCTGGACTGGGACCAGTGTGGGGCATTCTGATCATTGCACAGTATTTAGAGAGGTAATAATTGGGGCTGGGGCTGGACTGGGACCAGTGTGGGGCATTCTGATCATTGCACAGTATTTAGAGAGGTCATAATTGGGGCTGGTGCTGGACTGGGACCAGTGTGGGGCATTCTGATCATTACACAGTATTTAGAGAGGTCATAATTGGGGCTGGGGCTGGACTGGGACCAGTGTGGGGCATTCTGATCATTGCACAGTATTTAGAGAGGTCATAATTGGGGCTGGGGCTGGACTGGGACCAGTGTGGGGCATTCTGATCATTACACAGTATTTAGAGAGGTAATAATTGGGGCTGGGGCTGGACTGGGACCAGTGTGGGGCATTCTGATCATTGCACAGTATTTAGAGAGGATTTTACAGATTTGTAGCAGCAGCCATAAGGACGTGAGGAAAGTGTCATGGTGTGAACCTGAGGCAGAAGTGACGACCATCCAGGAGAGGGCACAGGAATGCCTCCTCCGCCCGCAGTCTCCTCCTCCAGGATGATGGTGGCTGGGGTGATGAGGGGAGGAGGAGACATCTGATGGGGATGATGATGGTGCTGGAGGATGCAGGTTGGCTGCTCCGGTGCACACACAGCAGCAGCCAGCTCGTCGCCCCCAGCGGTAGCGCCTCACCGGCCGCCAGGAAGAGCTAGTCGGGCAAGGCTAGGGAGCGCCTGGCAGCAGCAGCCCTCTTCCTCAATGTCTCCCCTGCGAGGCTGCTTCTCCTCCCCGCTCCAGCTGCGCCCTCCGCTCATCCCCAGGCCGTCGCTGCTTGGCCTCTTGCTGCTTGAGCTCCTTGTGCTGCTTCTGGAGGAGGAGGAGCAGCTGTCCGGGAGCCCCACGTCTCCTTCACCCCCGAGCACCCTGCCGGCGGAGGAGCACCATGAAGGCGGAGAAGGAGGACCTGTCCATGATCAACCTGTCTGTGCAGCAAGTGCTGAGCCTGTGGGCACACGGGACGGTGCTGAGGACCCTGACCGGTGAGTGCCACTTCAGGCCCCATACAAAGGGCTCACCTCATCCATTGTCACCTCCTACACAAAGAAGTTATTAGTCCACCATGTGTGTTCATGGCCATAGTCGCCCCATGTGAACGACAGCCAGACAATGAGATGGCGGTACGTAACAGTATCTAACAATAGTGCATTGGCCTCCTGGCAGTCTGAGTATTGGGGTCACTATAAACTAGTACTCCTAGTGCTCAGAGGTGTAACTGCCACTTGCCTATCTATGCCTCTACACCCTGCTGACAAGGGGTGTCTCCTTTGCTCCAGCCACAAAATTGGCACCCCTTGGCATGCTGATGCCCATGGCACTGGCTCAAGCGCTGTCACTTGGCTGCTGGGATTTGGGAACCACAAGGTCCTGTTGTCTTTATCGGCACAGTCAGCGCATACTAAAAAGCTTTATTTTTACTGTCGCTTTAGCGGTTACTTAGACATTGTGGTCATTAACCCCTTCCAGCACAAGTCATTTTGGAACAAACGCCATTATGCGAATCTGACCTGTGCCACTTTGTGTCTAATATCTTTGGATCGGTTGGATTGATCCAAGCGATACTGAAATGTAGTTATTTTTTTTGGGGGTGACTCATACTTGATATTGGTCGATATATTTTCTTTTATAAAAAAAAAAAAAAAAATCCTAAATTTAATGAAGATTTGACCATAGGTCCACTTTATGTCGGCATGATTGTTCAAATGTACTTTTTTAATTTTTTGGGGGGAACATTAGAAGGTTTATAAGTTTACCAGACAGTTGTAAAATTTTCAGGGACCAATTCATTTCTGAAGGGGCGTTGAGGGGTTTGTATAGTAGAAAATCCCAATAAGGCCTATTGCACACGGCCGTTTTTTTTCCCCGTTTACTGGCCGTTTTTTGCGTTCCGTATACGGTCCATATACGGAACCATTCATTTCAATGGTTCCGCAAAAAAAACGGAATGTACTCTGTATGCATTCCGTTTCCGTATTTCCGTTTTTCCGTTCCGTTTTAACATAGAACATGTCCTATTATTGCCCGCAAATCACAGTCCGTGGCTCCATTCAAGTCAATGGATCCGCAAAAAAAAACGGAGCACATACGGAAATGCATCCGTATGTCTTCCGTTTCCGTTCCGTTTTTTCCTGAACCATCTATTGAAAATGTTATGCCCAGCCCAATTTTATCTATGTAATTACTGTATACTGTATATGCCATACGGAAAAACGGAACGGAAAAACGGAACAGAAACGGAAAAACAACGGAAACAAAAAACGGAACAACGGATCCATGAAAAACGGACCGCAAAACACTGAAAAAGCCATACGGTCGTGTGCAATAGGCCTAAATCACCGCATTTTAAAATCGCCACTCCTCAAGGTATTCAAAACGGCATTTAAGAAGTTTGTTAACCCTTGAGGTGTTTCATAGGAATTAATGCAAAATGGAAGTGAAATTTGAAGGGGTTGTTTACCCCTTGAGGACCTTTTCTACAGATTTCCCTAGCATGGCCGGATCTGTGGTGGTAATCATCCTTACCTGAACACCACCACTGAGTTCTGGTTCCATCGCTGCCCCTCTGGCTCTGCAGGTGCCCCGTCAACATCCAGTTTGATGCAGGTCATGTGACTGTTGCAGCCAAAGCCTGGCTGCAGCAGTCATATGTCACCCATACTTCAAGTGCAGCCCTCACGTGACCAGCGTCAAAGTGGGTATTGGCGTGGGGAGACTCGGGACATGCAGTGTCGGCGGGCAGCTACGGAGGTGGAACCCAGCGGTTGGCATCAGATGAGTATTATTACCATCAGCCATATAGCCGCACTGGGAGATCTGTAGAAAGGGTTCCCAAGGCCTGGACAACCCCTTTTAAATGGTTCATTTTTATTTATTTCATTTCAGTTAATTAATTAATTTATTTATTGGACACAGTAGCAAATAGAAGAGAGAAAATACTCAATATTTGTTACCCTGATTCTGTAGTTTTTGGAAATATCCAATATGTAGTCCTAGTGTGCTACTCTAATACCAAAGAAAACCACAGAAATAAGATAATAATGCACTTAGTAAAGTAGATGCAAGCACTATATATGGACAAAGTCCTCACTCTGATATGATAATATCTGAGACACTTAGTCAATATATTTTGATCAAAACACATCTAAGCCCGCCTACCGAACGCCAAGGTGGTCTCAGGTCAGACGGGTCCTACGCTAAACCTACCTAAGCCGTTGGGCTTCTATGTTCAGGAGCGCACATATAGTGTGGTGCTCTTAGTCACCTCCATGTGCATCAAGCAACGAATGGGAGGAGGAGCAAGCACGGAACGGTGCAACGGATGCGGACAGCACACGGAGTGCTGTCCGCATCTTTAGCGGCCCCATTGAAGTGAATGGGTCCGCATCCGAGCCGCAAAAACTGCGGCTCGGATGCGGACCCGAACAACGGTTGTGTGCATGAGGCCTTAGGCCACGTGACTGATGAACGTGTCATCACCGGCCTAGGAAAAGCTTTGAGAAGGCCACAGCACCACTGCGAGCACCACTGCCTTCTCGAACATCTGGGTGTCGGTGAGGGTCATCAATATTAAAGGGGTTCTGCAGTTCTTTTAAACTGATGACCTATCCTCTGGAAAGATCATCAGCATCTGATTGGCGGGGTTCTGACACCCGGGACCCCTGCCGATCAGCTGTTTGAGAAGGCAGTGGCGCTCCAGGAGGCCCAGTGACATCACGACTAGAATCACTGGCCTGGGAGCGGCTAAGCTCCATTTAAGTGAACAGAGCTTAGCCGCGCCCAGGCCAGTGATGATACTAGTCGTCGTGACGTCACTGGGCCTGAAGGAAACCGAGAGAAGGCCGCAACGCTCCTGGAGCGCCGCTGCCTTCTCAAACAGCTGATCGGCAGAGGTCCCGGGTGTCGGACCCCCGCCGATCAGATGCTGATGATCTAACTAGAGGATAGATTATCAGTTTAAAAGAACTGCAGAACCCCTTTAAGGGTCCATTCACACGTCCGTTGTTTCTTTCCTGATCTGTTCCGTTTTTTGCGGAACAGATCAGGACCAGTTCTGGACCCATTCATTTTCAATGGGTCCTGAAAAAAATCGGACAACACAATGTGTGCTGTCTGTTTCCGTTGTTCCGTTCCGCATGTCCGATTAAATATAAAACTTGTCCTATTCTTTTCCGCAAAAATCGGATCCTGGTACAATACAAAGTCAATGGTTCCGCAAAAAACGGATGACATTCGTATGTCATTACGTATGTCATCCGTTTTATGCGGAATCCGTTCCTGGAAATTAAATCCTGCCCACAGAAATCACTTATTCACTTAAAAAAAAATAAAAAATTTCAAAGAAATCCAAACAACTTTATTTGCTTTGTGAAATTTATACATGTTTCCGTTTTTTGCGGATCCGCAAAAAACAGATGACATACGGATGACATACGGAAACATTTTCAGGAACAACGGATCCGCAAAAAACGGGATATAGAAAAATACTGACGTGTGAATGTAGCCTAAATGTGAGCATTTTGACCCCACAGGAGTGTAACAGACATTATTACAAGTGGACAATAAAAAAAAATAAAAAAATTATTTTCAACGATTTTCAGTTTTAGTTCCCAATTTTTAATTTTCACAATAGGAGAAAAAGCACAGCACAAATTGTTACATAATTTCCCCCCAGAAATGCGCATACCGGTAAATGGTTGCAAACTGCTGTTTGGGGGATATGGCAGGGCTCAGGCGGAAAAAGGATCGCCATTTGGCTTTTGAAGTGGAGATTTTGCCGGAATGGGTTTGGTTGCTGTGTTGCATTTGCAGAGCCCCTGTGGTACCAGCACGGTGGAAAACGCCAAGAAATTACATTTTGGTAACTACACCCCTGAAGGAATTCAGCTAGGGATGTAGCGACCCCACAGATGTTTCATAGAATTTATTAGCATTGGACCGTGAAAATGAAAAATGTTATTTATTTTTATTAGTATGTTGCTTTAGCCCCAAATTTTTCATTTTCACAACTGATAAAAGGATAAAAAGCATTCTACAATTTGTTACACAATCTCTCCTGAGTATGAAAATATCCAATATGTGGAGATATACTGCTATGTGGATTTTGGAACATGGAGTTTGCGGAAGTGATTTTTAACCCTTTGAACACCTGAAATGTTTAAATTCTTCGTTTTTCACTACTTACCTTTCCAGGGCCATAAGTTTTTTATTTTTCTGTTCCTATAGCCGTATGAGGGCTTGCTTTTTGCAGGACAAGTTGCACTTTCTAATTCCACCATTTAATAATGCACACTGTGCAATGGGGAGCTGGAAAAAAAAATCCATATGTGGTGAAATTGGAAAAAATAACGCAATTCTGCAACAGTTTTATGGGTTTTGTTTTTACGGCGTTCCTTATATGGTAAAACTGACCTGTTACTTTCGTCATCCAGGTCAGTACTATTACAGTGATACCATATATGTATAGTTTTTCTTGCATTTTAATTCTAAAAAAATAAGTCTTGAATTTTTTTTAATTTTTGTCGCCCCTATAACTTTTTTGTAGTTATGTGTATGGAGCTATGTGAGGGCTCATTTTATCATTGATACCATTTTGGGGTGTGTATGACTTTTCAATCAACCCAAAAAACGGCGAATCGTCCATTTTGATTTTTTTTTTCTGTTTCGCCCGATGCCCATGATGTGTATTTATTTTATTATTTATGTATTTTTATGTTCATTTTTTGGGGCTCCATAGGAACTAATGTGCGGCAGCCTCGTATCATTGGTGAATACAGAGGCTGCTGCACACACACTGGCTCCCCTGATCCTCACTGGGGGGAGCCGAAACACACCTGGAAGCGTCCGTTTACGGGTTTTTGCACCTTAAGATGCCATGGTTACATTTGATAATGACGTGAGAGGATAAAAGTCCACGATCGGCATTACCGCCAGTCGCAGACATTAGGCCTGCACTCGGTTGCTTTGGTGCCCGCTCTGGAATGGGCGCCATCTTTAAAGACCCGACATGTGACGTACTATTATGTCACATGTCGGGAAGGGTTTAAGAGCAATAACTTTTTCAGTTGTTTTGTTGACTGACCTGTGTGAGCACTTGTTTTTTATAGGACAAGCTGTAGTTTTCATGGATACAATATTAGGCTACTTTCTCATCTGCACTTTGGTTTCCGGTTTTGAGATCTCGCAGAGGATGTCCAAACTGGACCAAAATGGTTCAGTTTGATTTAACACATCAGGATGCATCCGTTCCGTTAGGATGCAGTTGTGTTAAATTGAAATGGAACAAACCAGATCTCTCACGATCTGTCACTAAAAACTGTCTAAGTCGATGGATGATGGATCTGTTTTTATAGGATCAGAAAAAATATATATCTGGCACCATTGACTTACATTGTTTTTAGTGACGGATCTGGTTGGTTCTGTTTCAATGACCGGACACAAAAACGCAGCTTGCAGCGGTTTTGTATCTGGTCACAAATCGGAATGCTACCGGAAGGGAATGCATCCTGAAGGGAGCATACCCCATTTTCAATACATTGGCCTTAAACAGACCCATTTTGGCCTGGTTTTGAGATCTTCCAATGGATCTCAAAACCGGAATGCCAAAACGCTGATGTGAAAGTATCCTTAGGGTACATATGGCTTTGACCAATTTTTATTTCATTTTTTGGGAGGTGAGGTTTAAAAGAAAATGCAATTCAGTGTCTTTTTATTATTATTTTTCATTGGGTTAACTGTGTGGCATAAATGACGTTTTATTTTATTCTGTGGTTCATACGTATTATTTTTATACCAAACTTACCATATATTTCGGACTATGAGACGCATCCAGGATTTGGAGAGGAAAATTAGAAAAAAATATTTTCCATCAGACCTCACAGTAGACCCTCAAATCAGATGCCAATTCTTCATCAGACCTCAGATCAGACCCCCATTAGACCCCCAAATTAGACCCCCATTCTATAACAGACCTCCCTCAAGCTCCATCAGCCTCAGATCAGACCCTCCAACTTCCATCAGCCTCAGATCAACCTTCTATAAGACCCCACAGCCTCCATCAGCCTAAGGTCAGACCCTCCAGCCTCCATCAGACTCAGATCACGGACCCCTCAGCCCCAGTCAGCCTCAGATTGGACCCCCCAACCCCAATCAGACCTCAGAGTGGACCCCCCAGCCCTGATCAGACCTCAAATCAGACATTACAAATTTTTTTATAAACTTACTTCACTTGCCATTGACGGTGCAGCACATCTAGGACTCACCACTTCATCGTTTCTTCCGGGTCTCGCTGTGCATTGTGACCTGACGGCACACAGTATTAGCACTGCCCTCCCTGTGCCTCTCGCATGCTAATGACTGCTTTCATAATGGAAACTGTCAGAAGCATTCAGACTATAAAACGCACTGCCACTTTGCGTCTTATAGTCTAAAAAATACTGTATGTAGTTTTCTTATGTATTAATCCCTTTTTATACTATTTTCTTGAGAGATAAAAGGTGACCAAAATCTGTAATTCTGTCTTTTTTATGGCGTTTACTTGGGAAATTGAGCTTCCAATGCTGTACAATATACTGCAGCTGTTATCCACGTTCGTAGCTGGCCTCCAGGATTTGACCTCTGGTCACCATAGCAACCATCAGCAGCCTGCAATCACATTACAGGGTGACGATGACTAGAGAAAGTTGTTATTCACTGTGGGATCTAAGGGTTGAAACTGCCAACACCTGCCAACACCTGCTGTGGATGACGTGGGCACAGCCTCTGAGCTCACGCTCCGCTCGAAGTGTACATCCAGATGTGGCAGAGCACATGCTATATAGAAGTATAGATACATACATTTGCGGGAAGGGGTCGGAACCTCTGCCCAATTAGAAAAAGGGCAGCAATGTTTAACACTGACAAATGTAAGTTTATGCACATTGGAAGGAATAATGCAAGTCATCCGTACATACTAAATGGTAAAACACTAGGTAACACTGGCATGGAAACGGACCTAGGAATTTTAATGAACAGCAAACTAAGCTGTAAAAACCAGTGTCAGGCAGCTGCTGCCAAGGCCAATAAGATAATAGGTTGTATCAGAAGGGGCATAGATGCCCGTGATGAGAACATAGTCCTACCACTTTACAAATCACTAGTCAGACCACACATGGAGTACTGTGTACAGTTCTGGGCTCCTGTGAACAAGGCAGACATAGCAGAGCTGGAGAAGGTCCAGAGGAGGGCAACTAAAGTAATAACTGGAATGGGGGGACTACAGTACCCTGAAAGATGATCAACATTAGGGTTATTCACTTTAGAAAAAAAGATGACTGAGGGGAGATCTAATTACTATGTATAAATATATCAGGGGTCAGTACAGAGATCTATCCCATCATCTATTTATCCCCTAGGACTGACGAGGGGACATCCTCTGCGTCTGTAGGAAAGAAGGTTTGTACACAAACATAGAAGAGGATTCTTTACGGTAAGAGCAGTGAGACTATGGAACTCTCTGCCTGAGGGGGTGGTGATGGTGAGTACAATAAAGGAATTTAAGAGGGGCCTGGATGTATTTCTGAGCGTAATAATATTACAGGCTACAGCCAGGGCCGGACTGGGGATAAAAACCAGCCCTGGAAAAAGTTGCATACCAGCCCCACAGCATTGCGTTATTATTTACTTGTTTATAAAAGGCAAAAGCATTCATTTTAAAACACGTGTGAACACGAATATGAATTTTGCCCCACAATAGCTCTTTTGTAGAACCCCCGTTTATATTATCACAGTAGACCAGCTTTTCCCAACCAGGATGCGATAACGATATGCGATGCAATATTTTAAGGGAATTGTGTTAGTGGTCTATTTGCACTGTTATGGGGGATCTGTGGATGGCACTGTTATGGGGGATCTGTGGATGACGCTGTTATGGGGGATCTGTGGATGACACTGTTATTTAGTGGATCTGTGGATGACACTGTTATTTAGGGGATCTGTGGATGACACTGTTATTTAGGGGATCTGTGGATGACACTGTTATGGGGGATCTGTGGATAACACTGTTATGGGGGATCTGTGGATGGCACTGTTATGGGGGATCTGTGGATGGCACTGTTATGGGGGATCTGTGGATGACGCTGTTATGGGGGATCTGTGGATGACACTGTTATTTAGTGGATCTGTGGATGACACTGGTATTTAGGGGATCTGTGGATGACACTGTTATGGGGGATCTGTGGATAACACTGTTATGGGGGATCTGTGGATGGCACTGTTATGGGGGATCTGTGGATGGCACTGTTATGGGGGATCTGTGGATGACGCTGTTATGGGGGATCTGTGGATGACACTGTTATTTAGTGGATCTGTGGATGACACTGTTATTTAGGGGATCTGTGGATGACACTGTTATTTAGGGGATCTGTGGATGACACTGTTATGGGGGATCTGTGGATAACACTGTTATGGGGGATCTGTGGATGGCACTGTTATGGGGGATCTGTGGATGGCACTGTTATGGGGGATCTGTGGATGACGCTGTTATGGGGGATCTGTGGATGACACTGTTATTTAGTGGATCTGTGGATGACACTGGTATTTAGGGGATCTGTGGATGACACTGTTATGGGGGATCTGTGGATAACACTGTTATGGGGGATCTGTGGATGACACTGTTATTTAGTGGATCTGTGGATGACACTGGTATTTAGGGGATCTGTGGATAACACTGTTATGGGGGATCTGTGGATGGCACTGTTATGGGGGATCTGTGGATGGCACTGTTATGGGGGATCTGTGGGTGGCACTGTTATGGGGGATTTGTGGATGGCACTGTTATAGGGGATCTGTGGATGACACTGTTATGGGGGATCTGTGGATGGCACTGTTATGAAGGATCTGTGGATGGCACTGTTATGAAGGATCTGTGGATGGCACTGTTATGAAGGATCTGTGGTTGGCACTGTTATGGGGATCTGTGGTTGGCACTGTTATATGGATCTGTGGTTGGCACTGTTATGTGGATCTGTGGTTGGTACTGTTATGTGGATCTGTGGTTGGCACTGTTATGGGGATCTGTGGTTGGCACTGTTATGGGGATCTGTGGATGGCACTGTCATGGAGATCTGTGCATGGCACTGTTATGGGGACCTATGGATGATGCACTGTTATGGGGGATGTGTGCTATGACACATAGGGCCATGAGGGGGACCAGCATAAGATGCTATAAGTGTGAATGACACACATATAGCATATTATGCTGGTCCCCCTCATGGCCCTATGTGTCACAGCATTACTTTATTAATGTCCCCTCATGTGTCCTAAACAGCACACATAGCTGTCTTTGTATGCAAAGTCTTTCTTTACTGCTGAAACAATCCCTCTCCTATTGATAAAATCACCTGCCTCTCTGTACTCAGCCTCCTACCTGACACACAGCCCTGAACAGCCGGGTGACAGCTCTGCACAAGCAGCAGCTACCAGGCTAAAAGACCTTCCGTGATGTCATGATCATGTGATCAGTCACATGTGTAGGAGGAGTCAGGCTCCGGGCAATGTCCGTGCTGGGGGCGGGGGCGGGGGATGGGCTCCTCTCTCTGTCAGTCACTCACTCTGTGTAATATATACTGCACCAGCCAAGGAGCCTCCTTGTTGTCGGCACGGCCGGCCGTGCGGCAGTCAAGGCTACCGGCCTAACGGGAATTTTCCTGGTATCTTGGGAGGCCAGTCCGGCCCTGGCTACAGCTACTAGAGAGGGGTTGTTGATCCAGGGAGTTATTCTGATTGCCTGATTGGAGTCGGGAAGGAATTTTTTTTCCCCTTAAAGGGAGTCTGTCACCTCCATATGGCCATATACAGTGCTTACATGGCTCTGTAGCACACCTACACAGGATTGTAACGGTACCTTTGTCTTTGTCTTTAGACTTGCACCAGCAGGAAAAACGAAGTTTAAAGGGAATCTATCACCTATTTTGACCATATAAAACTGTTAACATAGCAATGTAGAATAAAGTACCTTCTTACCTACATGTGTCTTCTTTCTTTTATTCAACTTTTCATTCTTATAAAAAAAGCAATTTTTCTGATATGCAAATGAGGTTCCAAGGTGCCCAGAGGGGCGTTATTACTCTGCTCTAGTGCCCAGTAATGCCCCCCCCTGCAGTGCCCAGCCGGCCTTTTTTCCAAGCCCAGCACGCCTCCTAAGAAATAAATGTATTCCCACATACTCGCCGCCTCCCCACTACGTCATTTAATTTATTCATTGCACCATCGTGCTTCCTCCTCTCTTGGCCTACGGCGCCGCCCCCTCCCGATTACGTAATTTAATGAATACATTTTAAACTTACATACAGAAAAATATCTCCATGCACCAGGTGTGTATGTGCAGAGATATATGTCACACCTCTAATTAACTTATTTCCACTTGTGGACTGAGTATATAAAAAATAACTTTTACTATTAAATCGCTAAAAGCATAGGTGGTTGCAGTGGGACGAAACAAAAAACATACATACATATATACACATATATTGCCACCATCTGGGGCCGCGGTAAGATAGTTATGGGTAGATCTTACCCCGTCCTGTAGACACACGACCAGTAGACAGTGGGTGGCGTCAGTGCCCTGGTATGATAAATGGACACTGGTGACCAATGCTTCTGTGGGTATGGCAGTCTGGACCCTCCTATAATGCCCTAGTCTAGAGCCCTCCCTATATGGATGGTTAGGGGCTATCCTCATAGACCTGCTTCAATGACACAGAGAATACGGAACCTGTCCCTGTAATGGGGCCTAGTCCCTGTAAAGCCCTTACTGTATAGCCCTACATGCCATGTTTCATTCCATAGAATTGGAACTCATCAGGGGCTTATTGAAGTCAAAGGGTTTCTACAAAAAAACACAGAAAAAGACACGCAAAAAGACCGCGGTCACTAAATATGCTTAGTCATATAGACATTCAAAAGAAGTTATTGAGTATGTACCTCTACTTACTACTTTAGATAAGTTTTCTTTCCTTGTAGATTGGAGGGTGTACGGATCGTCAGTGGTACTTGTCCCTACAGGGTATGGGAAAGTGTTCCCCAAAAATATCCTCGCCTCACCGCAAGATACCAGGAGTGCGTAGATACAGCATGATGCGCCCAGACACTGCACGCTCGTATACCATCTCAAATGCCGGACGGCAGATTTATTCAGTACGATCATTTAATATGAATTTGTTTGGCAGGTTTCTCATCAATACATGTATCCGCACAAGGTTAGTTGTGGGATGCAGATGGAAGGAATATGAAAAACAGATGGTTATGGTCCTACATCCATTAGGTCATTCAGAATTACGTCATCATCAGTGGTTACTCAAATAAAGCAAGTGAAACTCTGTTGCTCATTGAGGCCATACAGTCTTCAAATAAAAAATCCATCTTGCCTCACACTGGAGGATTCTCTTATCCCAATCGCCACATCTTAGTGGTGGTTTCACTTTTTCAATGCCCATAAAGGAGAGGCACCTCGAGTCCCCCACCATGTTCAGTCCGTACATGGCGCGAGACATAGGTGTCCCTACAATTATTGATGTCACTTATATGCTCCCCGATCCTCCTTCTTAGTTCCCTCTTTGTTTTGCCAACATATTCCTTGTTACAGGAGCATGTGATTTTATAGACAACTCCTGTAGTCTTGCAGTTAATCAGGTCTCTAATGATATACGTTTTCCCCGTATTACTGCTCCTAAAGGATTTTCCACATTGCATGTACTTACAGGCTACGCACCCACTACATCTGTAATTACCATGAATTCCTCTTTTCAGCCAAGTTTTAGGTGCTGGTATAGGGGAAAAATTACTATTCACCGTCCAATCACGTACACTTTTTCCCCTCCTGTATGTTATACTTGGATGTTCTTTTATGGTAGCACAGATGTCAGGGTCCATCCTAAGTACATGCCAGTGTTTCGCAATTATTTATCTTTTGCCAGTAGAGGCCTCATTGAATGTACTAATCAGGCGTATCTCTTGTGCCTTTGTTAGAGAAACATTGTCACTGCTTGTTGTCTTCTTGGGGGTAAGAAGGGAGCTACGGTCACGGGCTTTTGCAGCCTGATAGGCTGGTGTTAACGTGCCAATAGGGTAACCCCGATCCATGAATCGTTTTTTTCAGGGTGGCTGCTTGTTTCTGAAATTCTGCGTCTTTGGAGCAATTCCTCCTTATCCTTAGATCCTGACCTCGAGGAATCCCCCTCCTGAGGGGGAAAGGGTGACAGCTGTCCCACCTCAGGAGGGAATTCGTTGAGGTCGGCTTACGGAATATTGTTGTTTCAAGACTACCGTCTTGATTTTTTATAATGAGGATGTCCAAAAATGGCAACTGTTTCTCGTTACACTCTGAAGTGAAACGTAGGCCAATCTGATTCCTATTGAGACCAGTTGTCCATTCGGAAAAATACTTTGAACAGCTTATCCAGATGACCAGCACGTCATCAATATAATGTGCCCATATCTGGACATTTTGGACTTCACGGATTGTCTCATCACAAAAGACAAGAGTGTCTTCCCACCAGCCCAGGAGCAAATTTGCATAAGATGGGGCACATGAACACCCCATCGCGGTGCCCCTGAGCTGGTAGTAAAACTTGCCATTAAAGAGGAAGTAGTTTCTTTTAAGTACAAACTCAAGTAACTGTAGAACCAGGCTATTGTGTGCCACAAATTGGCATCCGCGTGTGGATAAAAAATGTACCACTGCATGTAGGCCCCATTCATGTGGGATCGATGAATATAGGGCCTCCACATCAATGCTGCCTAGTATGCACCCATCCTCTAGATGTATACCCTCTAGCTGTTTCAAGAGGTCTCCTGTGTCCCTGACGTATGAGGGAAGTGATTGTACAAAGGGTGATAACATTTTATCTGCTATTTATGCCCAAAACTATCGGACGCCCTTTGAGTGGGTCATACCCCTTATGTACTTTCGGGAGACAGTAGAATGTTGCTATCTGTGGGTGCTGTGGGAGGAGAAAGTCATATTCACTCTGATTAGTTTATTCTTTTTTGCTGTGTCTAATATATTCCTGAGTTCTTGTTTGTATTTTACCGTGGGGTCCCCCTCCAAAATTTCGTAGCAATCACGCGGGGCCAGAAGTTTTTCACACATTGTTTTCTAACTATCTTTGTCCATGATGACAGTGTTTCCCCCCTTATCGGATGGCTTGATAGTTATATTCATGTTTTGTGCTAGGCTCTCTAATGTCCGTGATTCCTCCTGTGTACAATTGTCACAACCAGACAGCTGAGAAGCTCTGACAGAGGTCTTTCAGAACCTCCTCCTTGACTTTGTTGTGGTATTCAGTTTCTCATCTCGTTAGCCTCTCTCAGCTGTCATGTGTTGGACTAATTGCTTCCCTTTAAATTCCTCCCCAGAATGCTTTTCTGGGCGGCTTATATTTCTTCCTGGAGTGTGTGTGCACGCTGGTCTTGTTCTCCTGTCTGCAAAAGTTAAGTGTTGAACATTTATCTGTTACTTTCTGTTTGCTGGATCCCAGGTGACCCTGACTCCCTCCGTATCTTGTGTAGGGAGCCAGTGGTCGTGTCCCCTCACTATCGTAGGGTGCTCAGGGGTTATATAGTCAAGGTACGTGGATATGCAAACCTCCACCATTCGGATCTTTGCATAGGCTGAGCAACCAGGGAAAGTGCCAGGTCTTCTGCAGGGGTCCCCCCTTGGTTCCTTAGTTTTTGGATCCAGCAAGTCATTTATGCATGTTGCTTTGCCTTGTTTCCTGTACACCGTCCGTGACAACAATTTGGCGGGGCAGAAAATGAATAAATAAAATAAATGGATACATTTTCCCTGAAATAGAGGCAAACAAAAAAATACATACTCACCTCATCCATTGGCTTGCGAAGAGGCTGCCACAGCCATCTTGACTGAATATACTATGCAAAATATTGCGAGGTGACGTATGACATCACCACACTGGCCAGTGTGATGACATCATCACGTCACTTTCAATCAAGATGGCCACGGCAGCCTCTACATGATTAAATGGATACAGTGAGTATTATAACTTTTTTTCACCGGATTAACCACTGAAAGCCCTCATTCAGACGACCGTATTAATGGGTCCGCAACCGTTCTGCAATTTTCTGGAACAGGTACGGACCCATTTATTGCAAAAGATGCAGACGGCACACGGTGTACAGAAGTTCCGTTCTGCAGCCCTGCAAGAAAGATAGAGCAAGTTTAATTTCTATCATAGTGCCGGCCATGTGAGATAGTGATGGATGAGCATCGGCTGGGACGTTTCGCGAACGCGCGTTTGAGATCAAATGTTCGCAAACCGCGTGTTCGCGGCAGGCCCCATTGACTTTAATGGCAGGCGAACCTGAAGAACCTTCAGGTTATATTTGCAGCCACCAAATACTTACTAGAAGTCCACAATAATCCCACACCATGGACAGTTACATACCAGCGGGGGATTATTGGCAAAAATTCCCACAAAAAAATATGTATTTTATACAGGGGCCATTTTTATGCATCTTAAAGGGAAACTCTCAAAAATGTGCCCTGCTGATTTTAGGCCCCAAAAATTAGGCATTCACCTGACAGAAAATAACTTGTGATGATGTGGCTGGAGGTACATTATGCGGTCACTGGATACAAATTTTACTGTAGGCCTGCACAGGCCCCAAAAATTAGGCATTCACCTAACAGAAAAGAACTTGTGATGATGTGGCGGGAGGTACATTAGGCGGTCATTGGATACAAATTTTACTGTTGGACAGTACAGGCCCCAAAAATTAGGCATTCACCTGACAGAAAAGGTATTTTATGCCTCTGTATATACATAAGACAAGGACCATTCTTTGTTCTGGGTGAGTTGGCGGATATGTGTAGGCTGGCATGAGGAAATTCAATTACATGTGGTCGTCACACGTGTTGAATTCCTTAGAGATCCATGCCTCATTCATTTTTAGAAATGTGAGGTAGTCCACACTGTCATGAACTAGGCGAGTGCGCTTATCGGTCACGATCCCCCCTGCTGCGCTGAACATCCTTTCGGACAGGACACTAGACAAGGCGCAAGCCAAGAGTTCCATGGCAATTGTGCCAGCTCTGGCCACAGGTCAAGCCTTCACACCCAGTAGTCCAGGGGTTCCTCGCTTCTCAGAGCGTCCACATCGGCTGTTAACCCGATGTAGTCAGACACCTGTTGTTTTAGGCTTTCCCTGAGACTGTATTCGGAGGGAGGCTGTCGATGGGTTGGCTGCAAGAATGATCTCATATCCGAAGTGACCAACACATCTTCAAACCGCCCTCTTATTGCAGGCGCGGAAGGATTGGTACCCGCACCTGTTTTGCTGTGGGTGGAAATTCCTCTTCCAGCGCTCTCAACAAAAGAATGCAGCATCTCTCGCCGCATGGCCTGGAAATGCTGCATTCTGCCAGCCCTCTGTGATGCTGGTAACATTTCCGCCATTTTGTGTTTGTACTCAGGGTCTAAGTACGTTGCCACCCAGTACTTGTCCTTGCGCTGTATGCTTTTGCACTAACTTGGAAGCGGTGGAGCGCCCTGGCTCCTGCTCATCACCCAGGAGAATGTCGTCCTTGGTCTCCTCCCCCATCCACGGACAACACCAGGGATCCCCGAAAAGTTTAAAATCAACCCTCAAAGCCTGCTCATCTTGCTGCTCCTCCTCCTCCTCCCCCAGCCACCATCCTCCTCTGACTCTTCTTCAGACTCCTGCTGACTTGTCTCAGATGGAGTAGCCCCCCTGGAAATTCATTCAGCATTGCGACATCCTCATCCTCCTGCTCCTCGACGGCTTGATCAATGACACAAAGCAATGCATGCTCCAGAAAGAAGGCATAAAGTACAATGTCACTGATGGCGCTCTGGCTGCGACTGACCAGTTTGGTGATCTCATCAAATGGCCGCAGAAGTCTGCATGCGTCGCCCATGAGCAGCGACTGTCGCGGTAATAAGAAACCAAGCTCCCCAGAACCTGTCCTGCTGCAGAGTTCGTACAGGTAGTAGTTAACGGCACGTTACTGCTGGATCTTCTAAAATGGCTAGGGATTTTTCTGGCCTGCCGCAAGACGTCCTGGACCCCGGGGTATTTGGCAACGAATCGCTGCACGACTAAGTTCAGGACGTGTGCCATGTACAGGACGTGTGTTATTTTGCTGTGTTTCAGAGCTCTTAGCAGATTGGCACCGTTGTCGCACACCACTTTACCAACTGTCAAATTGAGCAGGGTTAGCCACTGATCGGCCTGTGACCGCAGAGCTGAAAGCAGTGCAGGACCAGTGTGGCTCTTGGCTTCCAGGCACAACAGCCGCAGCACAGCATGACAAAGTCTCACCTGGCATGTCGAAATGGGTTCTGGGGAGCTTGGGGGGGCACAGCGGAAAAGGCGGTAGCAGTGGAAAATGAGGAGTCAGCCGAGGAGGAGACGGAGGATGGAGTAGGAGGAGAAGAAGAAGAGGCAGGCATGGCGGTAACACCAAATCCACACGGGAGCCACGGGTTACATGCTTGAAGGCTGTCAGAAGGTTCACCAAGTGGGCAGTAAAAGTTATGTAGCTTCCCTGCCCGTGTTTGCTAGACCAGGTGTCTGTAGTCAGATGTATCTTGGCACCGACACTGTGTGCCAGAGATTTATTCACTTGCCGCTGAACGTGGCCATAAAGCTCTGGGATGCCCTTCTGGGAGAAATATTGGTAGGCCAGGTGCCTTTATAAGGCAGTTGTCCCTAGGTGAGTGTTGGGCTTACCAAGACTTATGTGTTGACACAGGCTGCAGATGGCAACACTAATGGCAGCAGCTGACACGTTAAAAAAAAGCCCACACTGCGGAGCCATGTGCCGGCGTCCTGGGAGCGCCAGATGTGACCGTGCATGGTAGATGGCTCGCTCCAGATACATTTGCAGTTTGCTTTTCGCCTCCTGTGCCCTGCAAACTCTTTCTGCTTCTCCTCCTTTCTTGCTCTCTGCTGCTTTGTCTCTCCCTCTGAACTCCCCTCCTCTTCCTCTCTTGTGGGCACCCACGTGACGTCCATCGACACATCATCATCGGCACCTTCACCACCACTGACATTAGAGATCTCAGAGTAGGCAGCAACAGCGGGGACCTCCCTCCTTGGACTGATCTGGGTACTGTCGTCAGACCGCTGGGTGGCCGCCGTTTCTACCTCCTCTTCCTCATCTGATGTGAATAATGGCTGCGCATCGGTAAGGTCTGGGAATGGATAGGAAAATAATTCTTCTGACTCGAGTGGAGGGGCTATGGTGGTGGTGTCTTTGGGGGTACACACAGCAGAGAGTGAGGAGGGTGCTGATACAGAGGATGAGGAGGGTGCAGAAGGCTGAATGAGACCCTAAACTAACTCTGGTGCATCCTTTGAAGTAATAGCACGCTCCTTCACCAACTTCCCACTTAAGCTTCGGCCTGGTGCACCTGCCCGACCCCTGCCACCCCTGCGGAACGGCCTGCCTCTTCCTCTGCCTGTCATTTTCAAAATGACCCTGTGCCTAAGTCCCTAGAGAAGAGCAGTTTTTGTGCAAGCAGGTATATTGCAGGCCTCAATCAATATTTGATGTTAACAGGTATATCAAACCCCTTAAGTATTTTGTGGAAGCAGGTATATCGCAGGCCTCAATCAAAATTTTGAGGAAGCAGGTATATCAAACCCCTTAATCAGTATTTTGTGGAATAAGTATCTCGCAGGCCTCAATCAATATTTGGTGGAAGCAGGTATATCAATCCCCTTAATCAGTATTTTGTGGAAGCAGGTATATCGCAGGCCTCAATCAATATTTGGTGGAAGCAGGTATATCAAACCCCTTAATCAGTATTTTGTGGAAGCAGGTATATCACACCCCTCAATAATTTTTTTGCCACAACGGTTATATCACACCACCCTGTTTATTTGGGGCAACAGGTATATCGCAGCCCTCAATCAGTATTTTGTGGAAGAAGGTATATCACACCCCTCAATCAGTTTTTTTGGGGGGCAACAGCTATATCACACCCGTTGCAGTTAGTTGTTCCAATAGCTTTTGTCCATCTGTATAGCTGCGGTATTACAGCAAAACTGCACACAACTGCTGCACAATACAAATGCACTATAATATACTTTCTATGTTAGCAAGTATATTCTAAGTATATCACACCCCTCAGTATGTCACACCTATTGATAGCACACCTATACCAGTCCTTAAAAGGACTTTTGTGGCCCTATAAGCTAGCGTTTGGTGTCCCTAACAGCCTGTCCTTGCTCCACAAAGCAACCTCTCTCTACACTGGCAAAACACTGTAAAATGGTTGCCAGATCGGCTTCTGTGATAGGGTGTGTCCATGTGCTGAAACTTATCAATTGGCTGTCCTGTCTCACCTGATGGATGTGTCATGGGTCATAGTTCGGTGCAATGCAAAAGAATATGGCGCCGGTGGATATCGCCATATGTTCGCATGTACGGCGAAACGAGAACGTGCAAAGTTTGCCGCGAAACGACCGCCGGGCGAACCGCAAGCCCATCTGTAATGGTAAGTCCACAAAATGCGGAACACACACGGCCGGTATCCATGTTTTGCAGATCAGCAATTTGTGGACCACAAAACATTACAGCTGTCTCACATATTCCCCTTTGCAATTCTAACTGTTCGGAGCGATTCAATATTGAATCGCTCCGAACAGTTAGAATTGCAAAGGGGAATATGTGATTATGATGATGATTATTCTGTTTGAGCCCCAAAGGACTTTAAAAATTTATATCACTTGTGCCATATATATACGGATTTTTAATTGAGGTTTTTATATATATTTTTACATTATGTATATTTATTAATAGAAAGCAACCTGGTAGCAATGTTTCCTTCATTGCAAGCACTGTTGATAGCAATATGATGAAGATACAGAAAAAATGCATCTGTTGCGGAAAAACCGCATGAAAAACGCATTAAAATCGCAACACATGAAAAAGATATTCCAGTCCAGGTTTTGAAAGTACCTGTGGCAATATAAAAGGAAGTGATGTGTCAGCAGAGATATAGCCACTGAGGAAGGGGAGGGAAGTCCCCGAAACGCGTCTGGCGTTATATCCCTGCGTTAAGTTAAAATCCGGATATGAGTGAGATCATTTAAATCATCGCATTGAATTTGGAGCGCTCCATTCTTTCATCTAAGTGTGAGTATCATCTCACTGGAAGACCGCAACAAAGATACCAAGTCCCGCGATACTTCGGGAGAGATCACGTGACAGACATCGAGGACTGAGGACGCCGGAAGCGAATGCAGCCGAGCGGTGCAGTAAGCTGAACAACGGGATTGCCGGATACTCTGGTTGCATACCGGTAAGCGAATTTCCCCACAGCATTGAGCACCTGAAGACATTAAGGTCCTCAACACTCCACAAGGTCTGAATTGCATTCTTTGCGGTGAAAGGGTAATTAACAGACGAACTTTGCGATAGTATTACCTGCATTTAAAGGGACATTGCTCTAAACATCAAGTGGATGTCCATATCTTGCATCTAAAGGGACATTGTGGTTATCGCTACCACAGAATCTGTTCATAAAGATCACACAGGTGCAATATTGGAATTATATTTAGGCTATAGGATATCCTATTTATCAAGCCGTGCAATATATAAAGGACTCTTTTCATATAGGGTTCTACCACCAGTGGACTGCTGTCTATATTTTATATATATATTTTTTTTATGTGATTGATATTTCCGGATATTGTATTTTATCAGATCGTTTTATTATATGTTGTATTATTTTTGCCGCTTAATCTCCATTGCTGAGCTAGTGGCTATTAAATGCTTTTGATGTGACCCACATAGTGAGTGCCAGTTGTCTTTCTATCCATTTTCTTTTAAAGGGAACCTGTCACCTGGATTTTGGGTATAGAGCTGAGGACATGGGTTGCTAGATGGCCGCTAGCACATCCGCAATACCCAGTCCCCATAGCTCTGTGTGCTTTTATTGTGTAAAAAAACAGATTTGATACATATGCAAATTAACCTGAGATGAGTCAGAGCTTGAAAATATGACTCTTCTCTGCTCACACAAGTAAGATATGACTCTTTTATGTTAATTTGCATAAAAGGCGGGAAGTACAAAAATGCATAATACTTATTGAATTCGAAAGATTTCTCAGCTGAGGGGTCTGGTAGACTTGTGAGTTTATTACTTTCACATACTCGTTAGTATTTCTGGTTTTGAGATCCAGCAGCGGGTCTCAAAACCGGAATTAAGCAGATCTGTGCCATTTAATACATCCAGATGCTTCCGTTTCGGCTGGATCTGGTATAAAAATCATTGGTGTAGGACCGAGTTGGTGGAAGTGGGTTTCCTAAAAATGGTAGTTGACAATTCATCAGTACCCTTTCTAGAGATAGAGATGTCAAGGAAGGGGAGAGTATTTGGATTGGACTTATGTGTAAATCGGAGTCCTATATTGTTGCTATTTAGCTCATCCACAAAGCCTGAAAAATATGATTTGGTGTCGTTCCAGATGACAAAAATGTCATCGATATAACGGGCCCACAAGGCTATAGGCCCGGTACTCGACGACATTTCATTAGAGAAAACACTGGTTGTTTCCCAGCCCAGGAGCAAATTAGCGTAGGGTGGTGCGCAAGAACAACCCATCGCCGTGCCCCTGAGCTGGTGGTAAAGCTTTGTACCAAAAAGAAAGAAATAATGCGTGAGCAGGTACTCAAGAAGTCTCAAAACAAAATCGTTATGTATAGAGTACTTGACAGCCCCTCATGCTGAGGAAATAACCTACTACTTTAAGTCCAGCTGCATGTGGAATAGATGAATATAAAGCTTCAACATCTATGCTCCCTAAGATGGCCAGAGCCTCGATGGTGACACCGTCTAGTCTCTTAAGCAGGTTCATAGTGTCCCTGACATATGATGGCAGGGACACTACGAAGGGCATTAGGATTTTGTCTATATATACCCCAAGATCCTGGCTGATACATCCAACCCCAGAGACAATTGGCCTCCCTTTTAGGGGAGTCGTCCCCTTGTGGACCTTCGGCAGGCTATAGAATGTAGCATTCACTGTGTATTTAGGGTACAGAAAGTCCTCCGCGGAAATTAACTTTTTAATTCTCGCATCCTGAAGGATGTCACTGAGTTCTAACAGGTACGGTTCGGTCGGATTTGATAGTAATATTTTATAACTATTTTTATCCCGTAGAATCTGCTCACACATAGCTCTATAGTCAACGAAATCCATGATCACTGTGTTACCCCCTTTATTGGAGGGTTTCACAGTGATCGAAGGGTCATTTTTAAGGGCAGTAATGGCCTCCCATTCCTCCTTAGTACAGTTATTAGACAGGGGGAATGGTGACACTTTTTTTTAGGTCTGCAGACACAAGTTGGAGGAAAACATCCAGACAATATATATCACTGGAGGGAGGCATCTTAGTGCTTTTATTTCTGAGTGTGGTGAATGGACCCACACCAGTTGAACCACCATCTGTTTCCTCCAAACTGTGTAGCAACCTAACGTCAGACAATAGACTTAAAGGAATCCCCAGTTCCTGGCACTGACGCTCATCCATATTTTATTAAAATTTGTGCCACCTGAGTTTACGGATGAAAAGATGTAAATCTTTAGTCAAGGTGAAGGCATCAAAGCGGCGTGTGGGAACGAAGGATAAACCTTTACTGAGGACAGTCATTTTGGTACAATTCAATGTTCTATGAGATAAGCTAATTACTTCGGGGCCTGTTGTTTCCGTGTCCTGGATCTGTTTCTCAAGGGGTATGGGGTCGCTTGATCTAAAAAACTCTGTGATTGTCCTTTACCTCTACCCCCTCTCCCCCTACCCCTTCTATATGGGTTTTTGTTTCTCCTAGTGGATGTGCTTATTTGCTCACGTTCGCTGTCTGAGAGGTCGGTCTCAGTGGTAGACAATTCCGAAACCACCTCTCTGACAGTGACCTTCTCCTTGAGAACAGAGTACGCCTTGTTCTCTTTAAATTCAGCAAGGTCTTTGGTAAATTGCCTGTGCTTCCGTTCTCTAAGGTAGAATTGATACTTTTCTATGGAAGCCTGCAATTGTTTTTCTTTATTATTGAAGTCAGAGTCTTGGGTAAAGGTTTTTGTAACTTCAATCTGAGCTTTCAGTCTTTCTCCAAGACTTTCAAGATTGATCATCTCCTCCTCAAGCAGCAGACTCATAAATTTAAGTGAGCTGGCGGTGGCTAATTGTTCCCACTGGTTACCAAAACCGGGCCTCCTCTGTCTGTTAACAGGGGTAAGTGAAATTCTTAAACCCCTCGGAACAATGCCATGTTTTATATAGTTATCCAGACTTTGCACTTCCCACCAGATAGAGAGATATTTTTTATATAATTTATTTAACTCTTTAAAAGCAGTTTTAAAGGAGGGAGTGAACTTTTTTTGCACATACGACTTGTCCGAGAAAACCTCCCTCGCCTCATCAAACCATGTGTCTGTGTTAAGGACAACAGTCAAAAAACCTGCCATGCCAGAAAGATACAATATGTATATAACAATATAGATGACAAATCTAGACCACCTGAGTCATACAGAAAATTGAGATAAGTGATCAATTTAAAACTTAACCTTTAATGGAGTTCATGAGCAGATGTGGCTAATGAGCAGCAGCACTTGTCTGCAGTCTCCATTACCACAGTCCCACATCACCACAGTCTGTCCTGTCTGTCCTCTCTGTACTTCATGTCTCCTCATGAACTCCATTCCCACAGAGATTCAGCTGAAGATCTTATCAGCTGTATTCAGGACCATAATCCCTGACAAGTAGGATAAGTGGATGAAGCAGTTCTTTATCTCACTGCTGTGAAGTAACTTGTCCTTTTGTGTGATTAGGACAGGTCTTGTGTGTACTAATAGGACGGCGGCCATTTTATTTCTCCTAATGAATGCTCCCTAGACAAAACGAGCCATTATAACTAATGAAAGGTATTTGGGAATATTTTTATAATAAAAGGAATATTTACGTATTTTAATTTTCTTAATTACCGGAGAACCCCTTTAAGACCGGCCACTTAGATGCCGGTATTAATTGTGCTTGCGCTGCTGAAGGAAGTGCTAAAGTTATGTGGAGACGCAGGCTTCCTAGCTGTCTTACATTTAGACTATTTTCTACTCCTAAATCAGGCGTAGAAAATTGTAAATTAGAAGAAGCTCGTGGCCCATCACCTTCCCCACCCATGCCACGCCTACTTTTTTAGACGTAGCGTAAGTGGGGTGAAGTTGCAGATTGCAGCGCAAAGGCCTTAGTTTGCGCCAGAAATACGCCTAGTATAGGCGTATTTCTGGTTAATAAATGACCCCCAGAATTTTGATGTTCTAAATCTATTGTGCTGATTACTTTTGAGCAGCCACAGGATCACACATGGTATATTTCTGAACTTAGTTACCGATTCTAGCAGTTTTTCTCAAATTAATTAGATCAAGCATTAGTAGCCTAGTTATGCCTGCTCTGCAAGCAAAGGTGACCACATCTGCATCCACAGTGAGACTAAGGTCTAATTCACACTTCAGTGAATCACAAACGTATGCTGTCTGTGTTTCCCATGGACAACACATGTACCCATTGACTTTTAGGCTAGGGCTACACTGCCACATGTGTCACGCAAAGTTGCGTAACATAAAGGGAAAAACTACACTGTGACGTGTCTGCGGCACGACATTTGCACAGAATTTTCGACTGTCTGCAGTCGCAATATTTCGCAGTACAAGACCATTCACTATCAGTATAAAAAATGTTGCACGACTTTTCTGCGACAAGAAGTTGCACAACACGTGTTGCAGTGTAGCCCTAGCCTAAGGCCTCATGCACACAACCGTTGTTTTGGTCCGCATCCAAGCCACAGTTTTTGCGGCTTGGATGCGGACTTCGTGTGCTGTCTGCATCCGTTGCTCTGTTCCGTGGTCCGCAAAAAAAATATAACCTGTCCTATTCTTGTCCGTTTTGCAGAAGAGAATAGGCAGTTATATCAATGGCTGTCCGTGCCGTTCCGCAAATTGCAGAACGCACACGGACGCCATTCGCAAAACACACAATGGTCGTGTGCATGAGGCCTAAATGTGTTTGTTCATACATCACTGTGGATCAGGGAAAAAATCATTGTGACTTGCACTACTTTGGTCTGTGAAACGGACCAAAAAAAAAAACATTGAAGTCGATGGGTGCATGAAAAACCACTGACAGAACACGGATGGCATCCATGTTTGGTCCGTTTATCTCTGACCACTGGTAGGAGATGCTCTGGAAATTAATTTTCAGCCGAACAGTGTCCACATGGAGGGCAAAAAGTGGACACATGGACCAAACACTTTATGGAGGAAACATGGACGGATTTTCCACAGACCTCAAACATACCGTACACGGAAATGTGAACAAGGCATCAAAGGAGAGGTGGCTGCATTTGGCTGTTTCTGTAGCTGCTAACAGAGAGAGCCATCTTTCGATTAAAGGGGACCTGTCACCTCTAAAGGCATGCATGGCTATTTCGCCTGTCAAAAAGACAGGCCTCTCAGCAGAACCAGACAGACCTCAGGAAAAGTCAGTCAGTGCCAATTCATCATGCAACAGATCCAGGAGAGCACTGTGACTTCCATTATATAAAGGGAACATAGCCATAATCTCCTCCTTGATGCCATTGCCACTGCCTGCCATTGCATATATACCATAGGTCAGGGAACCACTATTCTACTGGTAGGCGGGGGTCCCAGAGGTGAAACCACCATCTATCAGATATTTGTGGCATCCTGTGGATATGCCATACATCAGAAAATATTTTAGTACATAAATTCTCATTGCATGTTCTGCACCTCTATTTAAAGCACTCTGAAAAGATGTAGTGATTGAGATGTTTTCCACTGTTATGTGGGTACCTTGTGTTAAAAAAACAAATTTTTTCATTATTGCATTGTACTCATTTTGAGCTCAAAATCATTTCTTCAATTGGTCTTTTTTTTTAGCCCCTTTCTCTGTACATCCTTGAGATTCTCTAAAAGCATGCTTTGTGCTTTTTTTGTGTTCCACCAAGAAGCACATCTGATGGCTCCTGATCTCTGACCCTATAGACATTTATTATAGCTCAGTTCTTATCTTACTGATAAGAATGTGGGTTAAATAAGTGTTTTTGACCTCTTAGTAATTTAGAGATAAGGGTTATTAGATGACACAAAGTGAAAGTACAATTTCTACAGCTAGGCAGAAGTTAACCCTTTATGACAAAGCTGCTGAATATTTTTAATAAAGACCAATTGAAAAAAGTAGCACACCAACAACAATTTTTATTCTTGCCAGTGACTGTTTGTGAGCTGTCCCCTCCCTTCTGACCAACTCTCTTATTTCCAACTGACACAGGACAGGAAGTTAGTTACTTCTCTTTTCATTTCTATTACACGAACATTGAGGCTGCTATAGGCTGCTATATACATAGATGAAATGGCTTCCTGTCCACGCGTAAGATGCTGTGTTATTTGGAAAGTCAGAGTACTGGTCACATGGCACAGCTGAGGATCAGAAGGGAGGTTATAACTCACAAATACATTCTCTGGTAAGAAGTTTACCTTCACTACAGTTTAGATCATGTACCTTTCTAACAGGTCAGAGAATAAGCTTCTTTAACCTCTTTAGGACACAGGGCGTACAGGTACGCCCTGATGTCCTAGTATAATTTAGACCTGCGGTTTGCGGCTTTTCATATTTCGTGCGGCGGTGGTGCCATCGGGTCCCCGTTTCGGCTGTAGGGGGGCCCGATGGCATGGAAGGCAGCGCAATGCCTTCCTGAGGCATCGGCGCTGCCTTCCTGTGACGAGCCTGTGAGATCCAGCCCCCTCGATCTCACAGGCCGGAAGCTGTATGAGTAATACACACAGTATTACTCATACAGCCAATGCATTCCAATACAGAATATGGAGATACTAAAACATAATTTTTTTGTTTTAAAAAAAGCTGTTATTGTGTAAAACTTACCTAAATAAAAAAAAGTATACATATTAGGTATCGCCGCGTCTGTATCGACCGGCTTTATAAAAATATCACATGACCTAACCCCTCAGATGAACACCGTAAAAAATAAAAACTGTGCTAAATAAACCATTTTTTGTTACCTTACATCACAAAAAGTGTAATAGCAAACGATCAAAAAGTCATATGCACCCCAAAATTGTGCCAATCAAACCGTCATCTCATCCCTCAAAAATCATATCCTACCCAAGATAATCGCCCAAAAACTGAAAAAACTATGGCTCTTAGACTATGGAAACACTAAAACATGATTTATTTTGTTTCAAAAATGAAGTCATTGTGTAAAACTTACATAAATAAAAAAAGTATACATATTAGGTATTGCCGCGTCCGGATTGACCGGCTCTATAAAATTATCACATGACCTAACCCCTCAGATGAACACTGTAAAAAGATAAAAATAAAAACGGTGTAAAAAAAGCAATTTTTTGTCATCTTACATCACAAAAAGGGTAATAGCAAGTGATCAAAAAGTAATATGCACCCCAAAATAGTGCCAATCAAACCGTCATCTCATCCTGCAACAAATGAGACCCTACCTAAGATAATTGCCCAAAAACTGAAAAAACTATGGCTCTCAAACTATGGAGACACTAAAACATGATTTTTTTTGTTTCAAAAATGAAATCATTGTGTAAAACATACATAAATAAAACAAATTGTATACATATTAGGTATCGCCGCGTCCGTGACAACCTGTTCTTTAAAAATACCACATGGTCTAACCTGTCAGATGAATGTTGTAAATAACAAAAAAAATATGCTGCCAAAACAGCTATTTCTTGTTACCTTGCCTCACAAAAAGTATAATATAGAGCAACCAAAAATCATATGTATCCTAAACTAGTACCAACAAAACTTCCACCCTATCCCGTAGTTTCTAAAATAGGGTCACTTTTTTGGAGTTTCTACTCTAGGGGTGCATCAGAGGGGCTTCAAATGGGACATGGTGTCAAAAAAACAGTCCAGCAAAACCGTATGGCATTCCTTTCCTTCTGCGCCCTGCCGTGTGCCCGTACAGCAGTTTACGACCACATATGGGGTGTTTCTGTAAACTACAGAATCAGGGCCATACATATGGAGTTTTGTTTGGCTGTTAACCCTTGCTTTGTAACTGGAAAAAAAAATATTAAAATGGAAAATCTGCCAAAAAAGTGAAATTCTGAAATTGTATCTCTATTTTCCATTGATTCTTGTGGAACACCTAAATAGTTAACAACGTTTGTAAAATCAGTTTTGAATACCTTGAGGGGTGTAGTTTCTAGAATAGGGTCATTTTTGGGTGGTTTCTATTATGTAAGCCTCACAAAGTGACTTCAGACCTGAACTGGTCCTTAAAAAGTAGGTTTTTGAAAATTTCTGAGAAATTTCAAGATTTACTTCTAAGGCCCCTTTCACACGGGCGAGTATTCTGTGCGGATGCGATGCGTGAGTTGAACGCATTGCACCCGCACTGAATCCTGACCCATTAATTTCTATGGGGCTGTGCATGTGGTGATTTTCACGCATCACTTTTGCGTTGCGTGAAAATTGCAGCATGCTCCTCTTTGTGCGTTTTTCACGTAACGCAGGCCCCATAGAAATGAATGGGGTTGCGTGAAAATCGCAAGCATCCGCAAGCAAGTGCGGATGCGGTGCAATTTTCACGCACGGTTGCTAGGAGACTATCGGGATGGAGACCCGATCATTATTATTTTCCCTTATAACATTGTTACAGAATGAATACAGAATGCATAGTACAATAGCGCTGGAGGGGTTAAAAAAAATGTAAAAAAATTTAACTCACCTTAATCCACTTGATCGCGCAGCCCGGCTTCTCTTCTGTCTTCTTTTTTGCTGTGTGCAGGAAAAGGACCTGTGGTGACCTCACTCCGGTCATCACATGGTCCGTCACATGATCTTTTACCTGTCACGACCATGTTTATGGCCGTGACTCCTTGGGAGCTGCATACAGTTGCCCGTGGTTTGGGTTGTTGTGTCAACCACAGCTGGAGGCATTTTGTTGTTTGCCTCAGGTGCGGTTGCTGCGGACAACAGGTATGTGTGCGGTTGCCTTGGAGTTGTGTGCGTGTATTTATGCACTTTTGTATGTCTGGTGTGCACTCTATTTTATGTTTGGTGTGCACTGACATCTTCCCTTCACTGTGGTTGCCCGTGGCAACGTTTGGTTGTATTGTGTACATGTGGTGGCAGTGTCCCGGCCTTCGGGCTGACTCCCAGGACATGGTTGCCACCCATGTCGTTGCCTGCGGCAACAGCCACAGTGTGTTCTTGGGTTGTTCACTTCCCCTTTAATTTGTGTTTCCCTTCCCTGGTGCTGGAAGGGTTAACTCCCTTCCCAGTGTGTGTGTGTGCTCTGGTTGTGTTTGTTGGGTGTGGCTACTTGGGCCTATAAAGCCTCAGTGTGTAGCACATGTCTGGGGGTTGCTTCAGCCATGCTTAGCTGGAGCAGCCTCCTGTGAATACCATCTGCCAGTGAGGGCCACCCTTGTGGTCATACTGTCACGGCTAAGGATGGGGAAAACCCTCAGCCGTGCGATGCCAGATGATGTTATGTGCTGCTTGACCAGGACGATAGTATTAGGGAGCAGGTCACCTCCTATCGCGTCCCTAAACTGACCCTGACTCCTATCCATATGAGTCAACCCTGAAGGTGGGAGGACTCATACACCGGATGCCTAGGGGTCCCTACTAGCCCTCAGGATTGTTTAAGTGGAATGTGTGGAATGTGATTGACAGGGCCAGGGAACGGAATCGTTCTCTGCTGGCCCTGTTTGAATTCCAAATCTCGCGCCTGCGCGGTACCTGTCTTTAATCGGCGCAGGAGCACTGAGAGGCGGCCGCTCTCTCAGCCGCTCCATCCTCAATGCGCCTGCGCCGATGACGTCACATCTACACCCGGCGCAGGCGCATTGAGGATGGAGCCGCCTCTCAGTGCGCCTGCGCCAATTAAAGACAGGTACGGCGCAGGCGCGAGATTTGGAATTCAAACAGGGCCAGCAGAGAACGATTCCGTTCCCTGGCCCTGTCAATCACAATGCGGAGGGGGCGTCATTAGGATCGGAGGATGCGGCTGCTACCAGCAAGTAGCCGCCCTACTTGCTGGTGGCAAGGTAATTTACATATTATAAAAATAGATTTTTATCAAATTCTACTGAACCAAAATGAATATTTAGCTTATGTATGCAGAGCTCGCAGTATAGGGATTATTATTAACAAAAAAAAAATAACGGTTTAGTGGGCTGACAGAAGCCCTTTAAGGCCTCATGCACATGACTATAAATTTTCTCAATATCTGATCCGCATTTTCTGCAGATTAGATGCGGACCCATTAATTTCAAAGGGGTCACAAAAAGATGACCTATTGTTTTCTGTTTTGTGGACAAGGATAGGCATTTTGATAATGGGGACCGCGGTAATCGGTGGATGCACCCGCCCGGTATCCGTATTTTGCATATCCACGGATTGCAGACTGCAAAATACATACGGTATTGTGCATGAGGCCTTAAATATATATCTTGTAGAAAAAGACATCTTCAGACTCTTGCTGAATAACCTCTTGCTGTTCTTTCAGAGATGTGGTATTGGGTTTTCCTATGGGCCCTCTTCTCCTCCCTCTTTGTCCATGGAGCAGCAGGAGTTCTGATGTTCGTCATGCTACAGAGGCACAAACAGGGGAGGCTGATATGTGTGGTGCTGGTCAGCATTGGGTTCCTGGCGTCTGTCACCGGAGCAATGATAACTAGTAAGTGTTATAATGTAGGCACAGATTACACATTGGGGATTATTAATAACGTAAAATGCTGAACCACAATTTTCATGAATTGTACTGTATTTGCTTTTATAGCCAAGGCAGAGTTTAGTCTAGAAAAGACATAAGACTGGGCACTTTGGACAGTCACTTGGGTCCATCTCCTGAAGATAGATTTATCAAAAGGTCTCCGTTGTTGGAAACCCCAGTGATCAGCTGCCATCTGGTTGGGGGATTCTGTAGAAAGTGTTCAGTATTCCTGCTGTGCTACCACATGGCGAAATGAAGTCTCTACTGAAACCAACAGCCTATCCATATAATGCACAGATGTGCCAGGTTCTCCAGAAAGAGACTGATATTATACTTACTTTTTTCTCAACAAATGACTCCCCTCTATTAATGCAAAATTCTCTTCTAAGAATAGCATTGTTTGGTTCATTCTATTTCAGAATAGATGAGAAGGGTAATTGATAATAGGCTTTCTAAACCAGAAAACCCCTTTAAACATGAGAAATGCATAATTGAGCTTTTGCATTTATTTCTAGTATTTTAGCTTCGATTATGATGGATGACAGATCCCATTGACTTGGCCTCATGCCACAGTGTGTCCACATCTGTCTGTCCATACCGCAGTCCCGCAGTCCTGTCCTTTTCTTGTCTGTTTTACGAAAGAAAATGGTGGCATGCATTTGCCTGGGATCTGTGGTTTGCAGATGGTCGTGTGCATGAGGACTTAAAATGGCCCCCTCAAGTTCCCATCAGGTCCCTATTTTTCTACACGAAAGAATGGTATAGCAGACTATGCCATTGTGGTTGTGAACAAGCATCTGATGGATTGGTTGCTAAAGGCAGTAGGATCATAACCTTCACAACAACGGTCATTAAATCACCACGTTTAAAACAACAAAAAGCTCTGGGTAATATAAATGCTTATTTCGGGACATGTAAGGAACAGTAAAGTCTGTTAATACCATAACAAGGTCTTACCTTTAGTCTTCTAAGGCTACTTTCACACTTGCGGCAGGACGGATCCGACAGGCTGGTCACCATGTCGGATCCGTCCTGCGGCTATTTCGCCGTGCCGCCGGACCGCCGCTCCGTCCCCATTGACTATAATGGGGATGGGGGCGGAGCTCCGGGGCAGCACGGCGGTGCACGGCGAAAGGCCGTCGGACTAAAATTACTGCATGTCAGGCTTTTTAGTCCGGCGGCTTTCGCCGTGCACCGCCGTGCTGCTTCGGAGCTCCGCCCCCGTCCCCATTATAGTCAATGGGGACGGAGCGGCGTTCCGGCGGCACGGCGAAATAGCCGCAGGACGGATCCGACATGGTGAACAGCCTGTCGGATCCGTCCTGCCGCAAGTGTGAAAGTAGCCTTAGGTTGCTTGAATGTATCTTCAAAAACAATGTTATTGTGACATAGATTGGTTAACATCTACTGCGACCACATCTGCATAAAAAAATTGATGTAATCTTTATATAAAAAACTGAATATAATATCTTATAATAACCCTATCTGCATTTATAATTCATTATATATTTAAATATATTAATAAATGTCCAGGAAAACATGAATAATAAATTCCTGTTTCTAGGTATAGCACACAAGCAAACTCAGTCCTAAAAACACATAATGCAAAGTTTGTCAAGGTGACAGAGAAATGCCCCATATGCTAATAGTACGCTAAAAACAGTCACACCAGTGTCATGCCAAGGAACACATCATTGCTAGAGTTCTATGTCTGGTTGGTCTAATGATGGCAACATGTAAAGGCATGGAAGTTACAATCATCTTCTGACTGGCTTTATGGATGTTTTCACAAATGGATTGATATTCATTCAATCATTATCTGGCATAGAGATTTTACATTGTGTTAAGAGTATTGTGGACACAACTTCATTGTGTGTTTACTATATTTTTCACTCCATATAAGACACACCTAGGTTTTAGAGGATAAAAATAAGAAAACATTTTTTTTTCATGATACCCCCAGTGTTGATCAGACCTCAGCTCAGACCCCTAATGTTATTCAGACCTCAGATCAGACACCTAATTTTATTCAGACCTCATATCAGACCACCAATCAGACCCCTCAATCAAACCCCCAATGTTATTGAGACCTCAGATCAGACCCCCAATGTTAGTCAGACCTCAGATCAGACCCCCAATGTTTTTCAGACCTTAGATAAGACCCTCAATGTTATTCAGACCTCAGATTTGACCCCCAATATTATTCAGATCTTAGATCAGACCCACAATGTTATTCAGACCCCTCAATCAAACCCCCAATGTTATTCAGAGCTTAGATCAGACCCCCAATGTTTTTCAGACCTCAGATCAGACCCCCCAAGTTTATTCAGCCCTCACATCCGACTACCAATGTTATTCAGACCTTAGATCAGACCACCAAATGTTATTCAGACCTCAGATCAGACCTCCAATATTAATCAGACCTCAGATCAAACAAAAAAAATCTACTTAACTCTCCTGCTTCGGATGCTCTTCGTGCCGCGTGTTGCTGTGACCCGACGTCACACAGCGTGAGGTCACAGCACAATGTGTGGCCCAGCAGAAGAAGACCAATGAGTAGTGAGTACTGCCTGCACAAGGAGAGCTGTATTCACCTCTCCCTGGTCCTACTGTACTAATGAGTGCTTCCATAATGAAAACTGTCATTAGTATTTCGCCCTTTAAGATTTACTGCCATTTTCCACCACTTTTACGTCTTATGGGGCACTTTCAGCAATAGAAAACACCCCTGAGCACATGTGAGCTCATTAGCATATTGCTTCAGCATCACAGGCACAGACAAGAGAAACAGCATTGTAATGTATGTCATGATCATGAAGCGTTAAAAAAATACCTAGTAAAATAAATAATATGGCAGGACACTACAGAGCAATGGCAGGAGGCACAGATAAGCCTCATGCACACATATGTGTCAGTATTGCAGTCTGAAAAACACAGATCCACAAATTACAGACACCTTCCGTGTGCAATTCACATTTTTCTCATTCCTATCAAGAATAGGACATGTTCTGTAATTTGCAGAAGGGAGATACGGACACGGACAGCACACAGATGATATCCGTATGCTGCCTCTTTGTATTTTTGCGGGCCCATAGAATGAATGGGTCCGGGTGCAAGACGCAAATGATAAGGATCAGACATGGATGCAAAATACGATTGTGTTCATGAGGCCTTACTTTTAATGAGGTGACCACATGCGCCATCTCAGTAGTTTAGAGATAAGGTTTATGGCACAAAGTGAAAGTACCAGTCATACAGTTAGAAAAACTGTTAACCCTTTGTGACTGAACAGCTCAATATTTTTAATAAAGACCAATTGGAAATATGATTTTTAGCCAAAAATAAGTTAAATGCAAATATAAAAAAATGGTCTCCAAAGGTATACATAGCCTTTAAACATTCAGCATTCATTGTGCCATGTTTTTTTTTTTAAATATCCACCTTAGAAAGATTGTTCACTTTGGAGTTATTGGGTCTCACAGCTGCAAGCTCCCGCAGTCAACATGCCCTAACAGTCAGCATTGAGTGGCCCTATAAAGAGGTTATCCAGAAGGAAAAAAATATCTAACTCGTGTCTAACTTGTTAAATGGCTTGAACTGTTAATATGCTTTATTTCTGAAAGGTGCACCTGACACTTCCATAGGAGACTATTGCTGTGTGTGAAGTCAACTGGTTGACTGGCTCATTTCAGTAGCTAAGCCCTATTCTCTGTCAATGCATTGGCCGTGACATTGAAGGAGGTTGGCTTAGCTATTAAAATGAGCCAGTCCCCTTCACACACACAACACTGGAAATTCTCTTTTTCTATGTTGAGACTGAGTCAGAAGTGGAGGAGCCAGGGACCAGCACTGACAGCTGGAGATTGGGGGCACCCTCTATCAATAAATTATATCAGTAAGTTATTTAAAGGGGTAATCCAAGACTTATAAAGACCTCAGAGTGTACCCGACCCGTGATGGGGTTTATACTTACCTGGTCCGCGCCGCAGGGTTCCAGCTCCATTGCTCCACAGCCGTCTCTGTAGCTCCATGATGTTCTAGCATCAGCATCCTGTTGACGGACGCCAAGAGACTGCTGCAGCCAATCAATGGACACAGTGGTGACCTGCCACCTGTGTGGCACGTGACCCAATGATCACATAGTGCCCATAAACAGGATGCTGATGCCAGAGCATTATTGAGCTGCTAAGATGGCCAGGGAGCAAAGGAGCCATAACCCAGCAACATGGACCAGGAGAGTATAAACCCCACAGTGGGTTGGCCACTCTCTGATGTCTTTTTAAGTCTTGGATAACGCCTTTAACATTTTGGACACAAGGAAAAATATTTTTTTTCTTCTGAATAACCCCTTTGATAATACAAATATGTCTCATTTGTGAATACCTTAATTTTTGGACTAAAATCTGTAATGCATTGGAAGATGGAGCCAGCTGGTATTTGTAGCTAAACCACAATGAGAGATTAGAAAGATTGTATACACTAGTGATTGGATTGTAATACTCTGGAAAGTATTTTTAAAATTGAGCTTGGTGAGTCACACGTTAGCTTAAAAATTCCTGTTTCCCCAGTGCTATTCTAAAAATAAGTAGATTTCAGCAACACTGAATTGCTTCTGTAATGTCTTCTGACCTTTAAAAAGTTTCACAATTCACACAAATGAAGGATTTTAAACAATAAAATTGCTGTAATGTATAAAAAACATGTAGATTGACTTAACTGCAGAAAATGTCCATGCTATTTGTAAATCATTGTCGTCAACTTTTGCCCAAATTAAACAGAACTAAATAAAAAAATAAAAATGAATTACAAAAAAACTATTAAATAAAAAATTAAATGCATTAATAAAATTAGATATTACCCATAAATGCTATAGCACAAACATCTTCCACATTGCAGAGATTGTTACCAGTCATCATCATCAATCTCATCTTCAGTGGGATTCTTAGTCTAATTTTCTCTATGTCAGACACATTTCAAAGGACAGGACAATTTCATAGGAGGTCAGTAATCCATCAGTATGTTTTTGACTTCTATGGAGGAAACCCATGTAAACACTGGGAAGAAGATACAGACTTCATGCAGATGTTGTACTTGGACTTAGGCCAAGCTAGCATGCACAGCTGTTTTTGGATTTCCCATAGAAGTGAATGGAGCGAACCAAAAATGTCCATTCACAGTGGCTGTGTCACCAGGTAGAATGGTGTTCTGGAGATGGACGTGGGTGTTCCGGAGGTGGGACCTGTAAAGACTACACACTTATGGCTTATCCTGTGGATTTGTCATAAATAACTAAGACTAGCAAACATGCAAAGCTAGTGGATGATATAAAATGGTCTACATACAGCGGCCTTGCTTCTCGCCTTAGAAGGCCCTCCAGGACAGATCAAGGTTTGAATAGCCATCTACTCTTATGTTGATTGATAATATGTGATCTTTATATTTTTTACAGGTGCAGCAGTTGCAGGCATATATCAAGTTGCAGGAAAGAACATGGCACCTCTAGAAGCTTTAGTGTTTGGCGTTGGGCAGACAGTGCTGACTGTAATCATCTCCTTCTCACGTGTTCTTGCCACACTATGAGACATTCAAACTGGAAGTATTTGAAGGAATGGATCTGTTCAGAAGGAAAGTAAATGCACATGTTTTATTATATACATAATGTTGTAGTGAGGACCACTACGCATTATGTAGTAATAAATAACGATATGTTGAAGAGTGACCCTTTAGGAGAACTTAACATTTAAAGGGAAGATCATCTCTTCAGAAAAAGTGGCTTCCGATTGCTAAGCTGTTGCACTATTAAAATGTCAAGCACCTCATGTGCCTCAATCCCAGGCAAGGAGCAGTACATTTTCTACAATGCTGTAGGGAGGCGCACCTTGCAGAACTGGTCTGGTCATCTAGTCCTCTAGTGTTGTGAGCATGGCAGTAGTGTGTACAGTGTTGTTCAGGAGATTTCATTATATCACACGAGATGAGATTTTTTAATTAGGATACCAAATAGTTACATAATCTTTTTGGGGGAATTCTGATCATCGGATACACACTACAGGAGGTTCTTCTGCGATACGGACACTGACATTGGAGACCCCAGAAGACTGTACCACTGCTGTGGATAAAAGGCAATGGTGAAAGGCTTATATGTGCCAAATTATTTTTGTAAGTCTTTTTTTTATCAGTTTAGTCTTAGATGGTGACATGCTGATTATTGATGTCATGATCATTTAGAAAGTGATAAATACTTAGCAGTGAACCTTGAGGCTTGTGTACTGGCCAGCAAGAACAAAAATTTCATGACTTAAGTTCTAAGGATCTAATAGGATTCATAAGTCTGTGTATTTCATTTTTATACAACATCTTCATAATTCCAACTGCTAGTACCACCATCTGAAGCTCTGCTGATATACCATTTGAACTGTACGTCTAAGGTATATGTCAGGAGGATTTCCTAACGTATACCTCAACAGATGTATGCCACTGTATAGGCAAACAGTAAAAGAAGTCTCCAGTAGGCTCCCAAAAAAAAAAAAGTATCCCGGACAGGAACAAATTTTCACTTTATTCCTCAGTGTATAATAGGGCAGGCTACTATACTGTGCTCTGTACAGCAGAAACAAAGGCTTGCTGATACATACTGGCCTGGTGTATTTCAAAAGGACACCTTTATGGCATACGCCTGGTTAATATGGGGCCCTATGGATTTTAAATCTGCCAATGCATTCGTCAGACACAGTTAACAAATGGTATAATAACAGAACCTTAGCCAATATATTCTGAGCAATCCAGAAAGGAAGCTGTCAGCAACCCATCTCATGGGAAGTTACTTAAAGGGATTGTGCGCTGTAATGATATGGATGGACTATCCTCAGCATAGTTCATTAATATCAGATTGGCGGGGTCTGACTCTTGAGATCCCCACCGATCAGCTGTTTCAAGGTGTGACTGCTGTGTCCCCCTCAGTGTTTAAATGGTCACTAACTTTTCACACAGCTTTGGATAAATCAATAGTACAAGCAACCATAAGAAACTTTGTAATGTATCTTATCAGACAGAAATGTCTACTTCTCCAGTTATCAGTTGCTTACCCTCTGTCCTTTGGCTTGCTAAATGTTTCCAGGACAGAGCAGCTCATTAAATGATCAGATTACACATGTAAATACAAGTCTATGGAGAGGAGAGGGGGAGTGAAATACACACAGACAAGAAGACTGTTGCAGCTAAGTAGCTCAGCCCTAGTGTTTTATTCACACACATATACAGGTTAGTTCTTCTTTCTAATGTGCTTTATGAGTATGAGAAAGTTAAGAAGCAGATTCTCCTCTACTTTCTGTGTGCCCAACCAGCTCTAGGAGAACTGCCAACTAGAAATATTGGGGAAAACTGCTAAAAAAAATGGCAAATACAAATGATACAGAAAATAGTGTCAGAAATAGTGTTATTCCTCATGTACACACACTGTACTATTGATTAATGCAAAGTTTGTTGAAAGGTTAGGCACGCTTTAACTGGACACTATCTAGCTTGTAGAAGGAATGCAGTGTTATTACAACTTCTTGTCCATTCACTTGAATGGGATGAGCAGTTATTATTAAACTGCACAGCCGCTATAATCTAGACCTCTAGGAGTCAGACCCTGGCTGATCTGATACTGATGACCTATCCTGAACACCATTACAGTGCACAACCTCTTTAAGGATTCTGGTGCATTCTTACTTGCATACAGTAGGGCACAGTTACTAATCAAGATGTGTTAGGAGCGCATGCCTTGCAACACATTTATTGTCTTAGACGCTTTTATGGTGTGACAATTGTGCCAAAATTCTGGCGCCAGAATTAGTAGGTGGTATAATATTAGACTGGACAACCTAAGGTGTGCCATGTTTATCATCCAGCATCAGCCACTGCGATAAATCTAGTGCATCTTTACACTGTCAAAATGTTAGAAAGGCTTAGTAAATCTGTCGCAGTGTATCTTTCTGTCAAATTTGCAGTTTGCTACACCACGGATCCACACTGGGGCTAATCCGACACATGGTTACAGGCACATGGAGTCCCTGTGTTTCCCCCCTACGGAGACACAGGTAAACTGTGTGGCCTGTTAGGTATTTCATTACAACACCGTATTATGGAAGTATTCTGTAAGGAATGTCTCCATAATACAGTATTCTGTGGAATTTGGTAGAATAATCTTTCTTTCAGATTCTGTATGGACTTGAGAGAGTTCATAGACTTCTGTATGAAACTGGAGTCGTATGGTGGCACAGTATGAGCCCATGTACTTGTGTGTGTGCCGTAAGTTGTACAAAACCATAAAGGGCTGGGACTCTTAATCTGCATCATCTGACTTGTTAAATGATATGTAATACCGATATGGCAGAGCTGAGTTTACATCTAGCACAATTTATATTATGCATCGTCTGTGTGGCTCATCACTGATACATTGACATTAAATATGATCCTTCTACATCTGTATAAGTTGACATACAACTTTCAGTTTTCTTCTTTCATAGTAAAGAACATGATGTGATAATTAGAAATATGAGTATTATCCTCAAGGGTTTGATTCATAAAAGTACCGTATGTCTTTTGTTTTCAGCTTTAATTGGTATAAATGGTTGAGAACAACAAAGATTGGTTTGACATTATTTTTTTTTCTCTTACTGAGATGATATCTCCAGCTATGACTCTGCAGGAGCAATAATATAGATCCAGCAAATTAAATACTGGAACGTAAGGAACATTTGCTGATGAGCATTCTGCACTATTAATATATCACAATGATATTTGCCAGTCTTACTATATATCCTCTCTGAGGTTCTCGAAGTGCATGTTTAACAATGCCTGTTTTATATGCTATAACTCCCAGTATTTAATCCAACATAAAATTGCCTAAATCTAAACGATGTAAAGTGGATGTTCACCCATGAACATGACTATAAGGTTTACATATCTCACACTTCATGACATAAAATGTTTTATACATCTTGTACCGATCCTGACTTATTCCGTAAAATATAGTTCAGAGCAATTCTGCAGGCTTTAGAGAAGAAATCTCCCAGCATTCTTTGCTTGCTTTAAGTTGGTTTGCATTCTGGCGTATTCCTTACTTGCTCTGTATAGTAATGTAAAGTAGGAATGAAATGTCCCACTGCATTGCTGATAGTTTCCAATAACATTCAGTAGAATTTTAAATGTAGTTCAGGGCTATAATACAAGAATAAACAAGTAAAAACATGTTGGGGCACATTTATTAAGACCGGCGGTCCTAATAAGGCCCTGTGCTAGAGTTTCACGCCACGCCCACAACTTTAGACCTGGCGTGAGCGAGGCGAAGTCGCAGATAGCGGCGCAATGGTCATCTGCGCCTGAAATACGCCTAATTAAGACATATTTCTGAATAATAAATGACCCTCTCCATTTTATGTAGCGTGTGTGTGTATGTTTATGGGAGTCAGGAGAGATGGATGTTAGCAGGTGCCTATGTTATGTATAAGGCCATTGTCAAGTGTGTGATTTCTTCCCCAAACAAAGTAACCGAGTCCCATAAAGAGTACAAAAATGAATTGATCTCCCAGCCTAAAGGGAATGACACTTTGAACAGCATAAGGATCATCTTCATTCTGGTGGTAGGCGAATGTTCCATCTCACAGACCCTTCTTGATGTTAGCTTCAGACAACCTTCTGAGGCATGTTAGAAGATTGTTAAAATTGGAGGATTACCTTTTTTAATTTGTTCATTCTTAAGGCTGTATTAGACCACATCATTTTAGGGACAATTATTGGGAACAAGCATTCATATATAGGTACTCTTGTTTCCAATAATTGACCCTTACAGTATAATCAAGCTGCCGATGAACGAGAAAACAATCAGAATGCAAGATGCCTGATTATCGGCAGGACATCTCCCTGTGTAATCAGGGGTGTGCTGCCAATAATTAATAGAGCAGAATAAAGGAGGAATGTTGTAGCAATTGTTCCTTCCACATTCAGTGTGCATTGGCCTGTATAATTAGGCCGGTGCAAACGAGCATCGATGGATGTGTTATTATCCATCAGCGCTTGTACTGCCCGAACATCAGGCGGAGTAATAGGGCTCTGTATTCTTTCTGTCGGGGTGTTATCAACCAGCCATTCACTTTACAAAGATGTAATCTTGAGGTACCATTAATCAGAGTGCTCATTCAGGACCTGCGCCCCTTGTTTGTATTTTTGTATATTATATACTTTACATCTTTGCCCAACAACAAAAATTGTTAAAAAACATAGGGATGAATTTATCATTCCCCCATCCCAGTTTTCTTGCATAAAAAAGTTGCAAATCGGCTTTTTAAATGCAATTGCTCCTAAAGTTAGATGAAAGTGGTGTTTTCTACACCGCCCTTGCCACATTCCAAAAGAAGGGGTAGTGATTAGGGCAGGGGGTCAGTGATCAATACAACATGTTGGTGCTAGCTATGCAAAAAAAATCCAAAAAGTAGAACGTGCTTAAAGAGGACTTTTCACCGATTTTTACACTGTGAACTAAGTATACAGACATGGAGAGCGGCGCCCGGGGATCTCACTGCACTTACTATTATCACCGACGCCGCTCCGTTCTCCTGCTATGCCCTCCGGTATATTCGCTCACTAAGTTATAGCAGGCGGAGTCTGCCCTTGTTCTTCTGTAGCGCTGGCCAATCGCATTGCAGAGCTCACAGCCTGGGAGAAAATAACCTCCCAGGCTGTGAGCTCTGCACTGCGATTGGCCAGCGCTAGAGCAGAACAAGGGCAGACTCCGCCTATTATAACTTAGTGACTGAAATCTCTGCCTACTATAACTTAGTGAGTGGAGATACCGGAGGGCATAGCAGGAGAACGGAGCGGCGTTGGGGATAATAGTAAGTGCACTGAGATCCCTGGGCGCCGCTCTACATGTCTGTATACTTAGTTCACAGTGTAAAAATCGGTGAAAGGTCCTCTTTAACTAAAACTACCAAATCAGGAGCACCTTGGAAGACATTCCAACCCTAAAGAACCATTTATAGTTCAACTATTTAAGAACACTGAAAATCTTTATAGCAGTGGTCAAAAATGTCAACCTATAGTGACATTGCCTCATGGGCTTTACCAAGTGTACTTAAAAGAATTTCTATATCTCTGCAGTAGACATGGGTAACCAAGGGGTTGTTCAAAAGTTCAAAGTATTTTAGGTCCAGTGTGAGACTTCCGCCTCTGCTGGTTCCCTATCCCCGCTGGACCAGAAGTGGGAGATCTCATTAACATACACATCACTGATGCGGGGAAATCAGGAATGGCATGTGACCTCAGAGGCTCACCGGTAACACGCTGTCCTCCGGGGAACAGTAGCGGTAGAGACAGAAGCTCGACACTGGACCTGGAAGACTTTGAATCATTTTTTCTTAATTTTATTTTTTATTCTACACTGTGGCCAGCCCAATGGGAATTATTTCCACTTTTGAACAACCCCTTTAGTAAAACAGGTTTTAAGGGGAAGTTGGTATAACACAACAGCCTGAAAGCTCTGAATACAAAATAATATGTTCACATGAATCGAAAATATCTATTTCTGCTCTTTAAAGGATTAGTTCCATCTCATAAAGTAATGCTAGAATATGCCATCAGTTTGTGATCAGTGGGCATCCAATATCTGGTTTTGCACTGAAGACCCTAAGGCTCCATTCACACTTCCGCAAGTGTGGTCAGCATACGTTCCACAATTGTGTGGAATAGGTGCGGACCTATTCATTCTCTATGGGGACGGAATGGATGCGGAGCGCACACTATGTGCTCTCCGCATCCGCATTTCCGGAGCGCAGCCCCAAACTTCCGGTCCACAGCTCCGCAAGAAAATGTAGCATGTCCTATTCTTGTCTGCAGCTGCGGACAAGAATAGGACTTCTCTATTTAGTGCCGGCCGTGTGCGGCCCGGTGTATTGCGGATCCGCAATACACCACAGACGTGTGAATGGACTCTTACTGTCTTTCCTTGTACAGTGCCACTCTTGGCCATCTACTCTGCAGGGATTTGTAGCACAGCTCCATTGAAGTGAATGTGTCATCAGAAAATGACCTAGTATTTAAATCACATTTTTATGTTAAGCATTTTTTTTTTTTTTTTGTGTTTTATTTTTATTTTTCATGTCACAATATTAAAAATATATAATCCTGCAGTTTTCCGACTGGCCATAGACCTAATAATACGTCACAATTTACTGTTGTGTACAGGTAACTTATCAGTATCCATTACCATTATCACCACAGGCAGAATTACAATGACAAGTAACACCTCTATATAGATAACACCGGATCCAACAGTCACAATAGGTGATATCACAGCTTATCTACTCCCTCCTGACCTCTGCACTGGTCACAGCATGCCTAGAAAACTGTTCCATAGAAGTCAATGGGGTCTGCTCCTGTCCATTGTTTCTATGGCCCTTTTAGCTGCTCTGATAGGACAGGAAGCCTTAACACATTGTAGGCTTAGTGGCTAGCGTGAAAATTGCAGGACTATATACTATTTTTTAATATAGCTAGTGACATGGAAAATTAAAAAATAAACTTACCATAAATAAAAAAATTAAAAAAATGTTTAACATAAAAACCTGATGTAAAAAAAATAGTTCATTTTCTGACAACTCGTTGCTTTTAATTTTTTTTATTATTATTAGCTCCATGTTGTCTCTGTTGTCCACAATGAACCAATAAGTCAGAAACAAGCTGTAGAGCTGGAAAGTGCACAACATTTCTATGACACACTTGACCCTATTAAGTATTTTAATTATGGTTTTATATCAACATGATTGTTAATATTGAAATTTGTAGAAGATTGTGCTACGACTGTAACTGTTCTCTTAGGATTTTTCATAATACAGAATGACCAGTTTATAGTGATAGGATATGATAGGGAGTGGTACTAAAATTGAGTTTACTGATAAGGTATACTGGAGATAGCAGACATTGGCATACTTCTTTTGCCTATCCACATGGCATGCCCGAATACTGTTATCAAGAGCTACATCAAAACAGCCAAAAACAGTATAGTAAAAGGTTGTTTTTTTTTGTCTGCGTGTATCTAGTTATACCTCTCATAAGCGTTGTGTTGGCCATAGAGAAAAATTTAGAAAAATATTTTCTGCACATTTCTTGACTGAACCATGTGTTTGTGTGAATGAGAATGTAGAAGTTCCAGTATTGTAAAAAACCGTATTGGTGTGGTGTGAAGAACTGTGAAATATTAGGAGTAAATGAGAATATTACCAGTGGCGCTGGCTACTGTATAGTGTTATTACTGTATAAGTGATGACTGTGGCTTCTTTGTGTTGGTTACTTGGTGTAGTAATTGTCATATGAACAATAATGGAGTAATACTGTCACCTTTTCCTTTATCTTAGTAATAATGAATGTTCAGTTGATGGCTTTTGTCTTTCTATTTGGGAATCATTTGCAATTTTGCACTCACTTTATACTCTTTTTCTATGTTTTGTGCCATTTAAAGCTTAAAGGGCATCTGTCAGCAGATTTGTACCCATGAGACTGGCTGACCTGTTACATGTGTGCTTGGCAGTTGAAGGCATCTGTGTTGATCCCATGTTCTTATGTTACCCACAATGCTGAGTTTTAATATATGCAAATGAGCCTCTAGGTGCAACGGGGGTGTTGACGTTACACCTACAGGCTCTGCTTTCTCTGACCCTGCTACGCCCTCTGCACTTCGATTGACAGGACCAGGCGTGATGATGTTTTCACTGCCTGGTCCTGTCAATCAAAGTGGAGAGGGCGTGGCAGTTGCAGAGAGAGCAGAGCCTCTACATGTAAGGGCAACTTCCCTGTTGCTCCTATAGGCTTTTTTGCATATATTAAAACAATTTTTCTCAGCAATGTGTGCCCATATAACAATGGGACCAACTCAGATACCTTCAGCTGCCAAGCGCATGTAACAGGTCAGCCAGTGTCATAGGTACAAATCTGCTGAAAGATGCCCTTTAAAAGGTATTGTCCCCTGTCTGTATGCTCTTTGGGGGCAATGGACATTACAGAAGAGAAGTCAACTCTTGGCCTCTATAAGCCAACAACCTGGCATACTCAGGCCACTCATGTATTAGGCAACCATACATTTGAATGGCTGCCATGTAATACTAGAGGACATTATGATCTTAAGGGGTTATTATAAAAAGCCAGTCTTAATGAGCCCCTCCGTTGGCAGTGGATCCGCCAAAGTTATGTAGATGCGCCTGCCTCTACATAACTTCAGTGGAGCTACCACTGCTTCGAAATCTATTCCAGTTCCCTTGTGGCATAGATTTAGACCATTTTCTAGACTGGGCCATCCCCTTTGCCCACCCACACCACATCCACTTTTTTAGCCCTGGCGTGAGTGGGGGAAAGTTGCAGATCGCGGTGCAAAGAACCTTTGTGCCGCAATCTACGCCAGAAATATGCCTAATATAGACGTATTTCTGTTAGTAAATTACCCTCTTAGAGTTCAACAAGCTATTGCATGGACTAAATTAAGAACAAGCACTTTAAGGGGGTATACCTCATCTTGTGAAAATTGCCCTCATCTGAATATTTCAAAGGGTTTGCTAGTTATTAGTGATTGTTGCTTCTAATTCTATTGCAACTTACATTTACATTTTACCTTGCAGTACTACTTTTCAATAGGCATGAATTACTAGGGTTTGAACACCCTTACATCTACTCTTTTGTAACTAGAAGCTTCAAGTTTGGCCTTTTTATTTAATAAAACCATTTTCAGTGAATTATCTGTACATGTTAATACTGGGTGTACATGCTTCAGCTGCCAATTATGACAAAAAGCCACCCCCCCCCCCTCCTCGGTGACTAAAGAGTGTATTATTTTGTGAATTCCTTGGTTTTACCCACAAAATCATGCAGCCATTTGACGCCACGAGTGGCTAGACTTTGGCTCCATGCAGCAGCGAGAGTGTGTAAAACTGGCCTTAGTTTTGTTATAAGGGAACATGATTAAAAGTAGGGGAATGAAAATATGCAGGTGTCAAACCTACCGTGCTACCACCAATGTAGTGATGGAGTCTATATGCTGAAATATGTGTGTCGTTCTCCACAATTGTTTTTGTTCAATAGCAGGAAAAAAAGATTAAAGGAGTTGTCCGGGTTCAGAGCTGACTTGGGCATATCCTCATTTTCACCCCTCCAGCCCCTCCGACATGAGCATTGGAGCATTTTATGGGCTTTTCATGCAAGGGCTTTTTTGTTTATATTACACTGCTAGGTGGATGCTTCCGCCTAGCAGTGTTCCCGGTGATGTCCGGCTCTGATGGACGGGCTTTAGCGCTGCCCTATCTGTTTTACAGGCTATAGCAGCGCTAAAGCCTTTCTATTAGTGCCGGTGATGTCACCGGGCTCACTGCTAGGCTGAAGCCTCCGCCTAGCTTTCCCCAATGGAGAGCCCTGTACGTCACCGGATCTCCCAAAAATTTCTTTTCCCTGCGCGATTTATCGCAGGGCAAAGGAGAGCATTAGAGCATGAAATGCTCCGATGCTCATGTCAGGGGGGCTGGAGGGGTGAAGATCGTGATATGTCCGGGTTCAGCTCTGAACCTAGACAACCTCTTTAGTACAAGTGATACCAATTATGATTTATTTTTATTTTTGTGGGAATGAAAGGCTCAATTGAAATGTACATACTCCTGGGAGCTTTAACTAGAAAACCTTTGTACATTGAGTTTAACAATATAGCAAAGCAGCATTTGTCATTTAGCACCATTCATGGTACTATCTGTATAGTTCCATAGAACTACAAGTAGTGAGTTACTGAATCCATATTACTTTGAAAAACAAGTTATGTGATAAATTCACATCTGCTATATTTCTCTTAATTCCAGATTTTATTATTTACTTAAAAGGGTTGTCTGACCTCAGACATTATTGGAATATTGCTGGGATATGCCAGCAATGTTAGATAGGTGCAGGTCCCACCTGTTTGACCCCCTCCTGTCTCCAGAGCGGGACCCTCAAAGTGAACAGAGAACAACAGGGCATGCTTCTATTGTAGTTCTGAAAATAGCCAAGCGCTGGCTCGGTGAATGGAGCGTGGCCGTGTTTTCGCTGTGTGATCTCCATTCATTTCGATGTTCTTCAGAAAATAGCTGAGCGCACCCATTTTCAAAGCTCCCATAGAAATGAATAAAAAGCACGTATTCGCTGTGTGCTCTCCTTCACTTCAGGGGGCCCATTCTGTAGACAGTTTTGAGTTCCAGAGGACCTTAGCAATATGCCATCAATGTCTGAGGTTACACAACCCCTTTAAAGACCATGTCCACCTTAGGAACCAATTTGTTTTATCGTCACAATGTATCCGAAATGAATAGCATCAATAAAAGTTCCTTACATTATATGTTTACAGCTCCTATGTTGATCTGTGTGTCCACTCTAACAGACTATAAATTAACCCTGTGTAGTCTGATTCTGAATTCCTTCCATCTTTCCCCTACTTCTTGATATTGTTTGCTTAGTAGGTTAACAAGTTGTAGAAGAAAGATAGAAAAGAATATAACTGCAGAAACAGACAATTTCATGTTTGTTTGTAGCTTGCTACCATGGAGACACATGGGTCTGCATTGGAGTTGTAGACACAAAAAATGTTAGGAAATGTTTAATGAAGAATATTTATGTTATTTTTAGATGCATTGAAACAACGGGAAAAACCTTGGTTGCGAAGGTGGCCATTAGCCTTCAAAGAAACTATTAAGCCATTTATATCTGATTGTTGCTATAAGTTGCCTTTTCCAGGTGATGACAATGTCACTGCTACATAAGTTTTATTACTGATTACTTTTTTCATAAGTATGTTCCCTCTGACTAATATTGCATGCAACTTACAGAAGCTGATCACTAAACACTGTACATGATCTGAAATATTTAAAAAAAATATTATAAAGTTGTAAATATTGTACAATATTAATTTTTAATTTTATAAGATTTTTTATTTTTCACATTAGTGTACAAAAATTCATGATGGAAATGGAAATACAAAAATAAAATGTTTTGTTTCAAGTAATAGTTTGTTAAGTGTACACATGATTTTTACTTATAGTAAATGTGGTACTACAGCATTCTCTTGTCTGGTGCCAGATTACAGAGAAATTGGGGTAATAAAACCAACCATATTCACCAATTCCCCTAGAAATCTTTCAGCAGTCTTGTACATGGTCGTAATATGCAGACTTTTTTTTTTTTGTCCATATTAAGAACACAACACTGGAAGCTCATGTGGTTCATTATGAACAAAGTTAGATCACCGTAGGGTTCTGTGGTGTTCTAATGCCAGTTCTCATGAACGGTGGCAGGTCTGGGTTTGTGTCTTTAATACAGGCCCAAAAAGCACCCTATTATGGCCATTTGAAAGCGAACTTACATGTATAGTATTTCATAAGCATACCCTTCCCTAAGGTCTAGAATCTTAGGACTCTCAGGACCTTTTCCAGCACCCTTGTTCTGTGGATATTTAGGTGATTACTTTTGTTATCTAATGGGAGTTAGTTACCTTATGGGAGCATGGTTACAAGGCGTATTCCAGGGGTCCTGCTTGGTATTATAGAGTGTGCCTCCATTTTAACAACCGGGACCCAACACTGCAATTTATCCTTTCTTATCTCCCGTATAGAGGACCCATTCAAGTGTGGGCCGCAATACGGGCACGGCCGGGCAACAGCCGTGTGCATGAGCCCTTATGACTATACACAGCTCTAGCACTTTGTGGATGTAGTATTCTGCATCCAGTAGCAGAAAGATGCAAGAAATGTGTCACAGAAGAGCTGCTTCTGGATGGATAGAAACAGACCCACAATACGTTTGCCATACACCTGCCTGTGTAGCAGAAACCCCTTCTGAAATGGCTAATCTACTTGTAAAAATAGTTGTTAGAAAAAGTTGGGACAGAATCTATAGCCTGGCCATCCTCGGCAGGGAGATTACTTGGCTTTTTAGACAGAGACTTTGAATGTAGATTGAAAGGAGCATTCACTAGGTTGTAACACTTTTCCAAGTATAAAATATAGATAGACCTCTACTGTTGCCATCTTGTAACAAACTCTGTGCCCACATTGTGAACTATATTGTGTAACTTAAAAGCTATGTACACCTTCGGGGGCAAAGTTTTTATGATTTCATTTTACTCATTTTGGGCTAAAAATAATGTTTTTTCAATTGGTCTTTCTTAAGTCATTCTGTCGCAAAGGGTTAACAGTATTTTTAGCTGTGTGCGTCCTACTTTCATTTTTTGCCAGTCATCTAATACCCTTATCTCTAAATTATTAAGAAGTCATAAACACTTATTTAAGGCTACTTTCACACTAGTGTTGTTAGAATCCAGCAGGCAGATCCGGCAAACTATGCAAACAGATATCTTTTTTTCCCGGATCCGTTAGACGGATCCGCTGATATACCGGATCTGTCTCATCCAGTTTCACATGGAATAACGGATCCGGTATTTAAAATTTTTCAAAGATCAAAAGCAAAACTAGCTCCTCCTATCTTCCGACGCAGGAGCTGACCAGAAAACCGGATCCGGCAACGCGGCAATCTCCAGAACACTTGGTACCGAATCCGGCATTAATACATCTCTATGGAAATGAATGCCGGATCCGGCAAGTGCGGTATTGTTGCGGGATTTTTGCCGGTCAAATACCATACAAGGGACGGAACGGGAGACATCCTGATGCATACTGAACTGATGTGTTTTTTTCCGGTATTGAGACCCTTTACCGGATTTCAATACCGGAAAAGAATAATGCTAGTGTGAAAGTACCCTAAGCCACATACTTATCAGCAGTGATGGCCAGTTCGCCGTGTTCGCCCACAAACACATGCGGGCTGCTATCTTAACTCACAAGTCCAGCGATGCACAGGTAAGCCCTGTGCATCGATGAAGAACAGCCCAATGAAGGCCCCCGGCAGGTAAGACAGGTAAGTTGGTGACAGTGGATCATCTGGGTTGCCACAAATTGGAGCCATGAGCAATGGCTGATGTGACAAAAAATAGAAGAACTTGAGCTCATGGACAACCAATTAAGAAAAATACTTTATTGTTGCATAATAAATATTAAGTATATTACCATTAAAAAGAAGAGTAGAGAACAGAGAAAAACATATAAAACATATTGTAGATAGAGTATATGCAGTCCTAATTACAGTTAAATATGACCTGGTATCATGACATACAGACTGTTAGCCTAAGCGATGTAAAACAAGCCAAGTGGACTCACCTAACAGTAGTGGAATCTGTGTAACGCTATCACTGTGGAAACCACTATTTAAACCTACCTCTGGCCAATAAGGGCCCTGATGATGTGTGATTTTACTCGCCTGAGTGTGTGTGCGAGCGCGGCAGCCGGAGCTCTGTGGTCCCGCCACCAGGCGTCATTCTGTGACGCAACGAATCACATGGGAAACATGTAATAGGTAAATAAATTAAATTCATAGATAAATAACTCAGTGGGATGTGCTACAATGAATAAATGCAGAAGCGATATTACTAAAATATTATGAAAATATATAAATAAATATTATAGGAGAAAAGAAAGGAATCACAGTGCATTAAAGATTGTGAGACTGGATATACCAATGGTTGCAAAAATATCTATATGTGCTTAAACAAATACATATAAATACAATAAAATTCATAACATTTCATAATATAGTGACATATACTGTAAGTGAAGCGAGTGTGCATATACTCTATTTAAAATGTTTTATATAAGGGCCTCTGTACCTTTGGCGTTGTTGCCATCTGTTGGTCCATTTCTGTCCTGTTCATGCCATTTGTGTTGAGGGCTCACCTGAGAATTTATCAATATGTTATACACTTGACTGATGAACTTTCGATTATATGCACTTTACTTGTGTCTAGTGGTCTGTATTATGCCGGGATGGTGTTTTTCTCTGTTCTCTACTCTTCTTTTTAATGGTAATATACTTAATATTTATTATGCAACAATAAAGTATTTTTTCTTAATTGGTTGTCTATGAGCTCAAGTTCTTCTAGTTTTTATCATACATTTAGTGAGCTTTTCAGAGTTATTTTTGTGGTGTCTAGTCCCTATATGTAGGCGCAATAATTCATTTGTCAATTTTTCGGCAGGGACATATTTGTTTTTTAATGGCTGATGTGAGTAGAAGCACTTCACAGTGGCAAAATGAGCAGGGGGGATTAAAGCATCAACTCAGTGCAGGCAGAGTACATGCAAAACAATAATCCAAGCAATAGTTCAATGGCAACTACCAATCCAAATCAATCCCATAAATACTAAAACTAACAAATCAACCTAGTTTAAATTATTGTCCCAGGACTTTAAATTGATTAATAAATGCCTTGCAGGACTTCAGGTTGTCGTCAAGAGGTACAGGCAAATGGGTATTAGAACTGCAGGAGGCTGGCAATGGCATCCGAGCTAGAGGTGGAGAATGAGCTTCATCAGCTTAAGCAGGGGATGTCAGATCATCCAAACGATTTTCTGAAGGATCTGTTGTAGCTGATCTTGGCAGCTTCGCTGGTGAGATAGTTCTTGGAAAATGTCATAGAACTCAGGCAAGAAGGATTCATGACCTGCGCAAACTGACACCTGGAAGGCCTTCCTGGATAATGGTTCCCTTGTTTTTCATGGATGGATTGCAGAGCCTTTGGTTTGAGCAATGGCTCATGTGAGTAGAAGCAGTTCGTAGTAGCAAACTCAGGAGACAGAATTTGTATTTGATCTCGCATAAAGTCAGGGCAGTAAGAGTTCGTACAAAACAATAATCTAAGCAGAAGGTAAAAGGCAAGTGCCAATCCAAATCAATCTCAGCAATATAGAAAGTAACAAATGAACCTGGTTGCTCAGGGGAATAGCAAAGGGGAGTGGTCCTTAAATAGCATTATAGTTTAGAACTGCAGAGTTAATACATGGTCAAATCACATTATTAAAACCATCAGCTAAAATACAGAGTAATCACTGTGTGCAGAATAAACAGCAGCTACTGTAGACTGAACGGGACTGGTGCCTCGCAGCGCTGGGGTCCTAGGTTCTAGGTTAGAATCTGATCAAGGACAATATCTGTATGGAGTTTGTATGTTCTCCCCGTGTTTGCGTGGGTTTTCTCCAGGTACTCTCGTTTTCTCCCGCACTTCAAAGACATACTGATAGGGAACTTAGATGGTGAGCCCCATTGGGGACAGCTTGATGCTAATGTCTGTAAAGCGCTACGGAATATATAAGTGCATAAAATAATAATAAGGTCCTAGTATGTTGTCACAGGTATATGGAGCCATGCTAATTGCTGTGCATCTCACAGCTGCTGGAGGGTGCATGGGAGAGATCAATAGAGCAAACATGATGATCAACGTGGTCCCACAGATGCTTAGTTGGGTTCAGGTCTAGGGAATTAGGGGACCAGGATAGTATTAAGAAGTCTTGGTCATAATCTTCCAACCAATGTTCTATTGGTGTTTCATTTCTAGCCATGTTCCATTTCTAGTCATGTGACATGTTATATTGTCTTGCTGCACCCCAGGGAAGACAATTAACAATCATGGGTGGAATGATGCCACCCTCTGTAGTCAGTGTATTTTGCACCTCTCTGATTAAGTTAAAGATCCCATGGTACAAATGAGCCCAGGTGACTCTCTGAACAGTCTATTTTCTTTGGCCATTAATATAGACAGACATATCAGAGAAAGGTCAGAGAGGGGAAAGGATGTGTTCATGTTGTCATATTGAGGTGTCCTATCCTAGTGTGACTGAGAATGCATCAAAGCAAACAGGTTTCCTGAGACTCCCCAAGGCAAACAATCATAGGAAGATACTCTTAGGTTTTTAAGTGTTCTTGCATGGCAAGAATGTTCCCGATTGGTGTGCTATTAGTTTGTGGAACGTTTCTCTGAATGGTTAACGAAATATCCACGTTTTTGTGGCAAAATTGGTCCCATAGGAATGAATGGCGGAATGTTCAAAACTAGATTGGGAGCTGACAAAAGCTAGAGTGGGAGCTGAAAAATCAGGACATGATTTCTAAACTACAGGAAGTCACTACAATAGACAGAAAAATATTAGTTAATAAATCCAACAAAAAACAGATAGACCAAATGAATATGGAAGATGAGATGGAGTGGAGAGTTCCTATTATCACCCAATACAACCAGGGTGAGTTTATCCTAAAAAATAATTGTGAGACAACATTGGGAAATCCTCAAACAGGATAAAATTATAGGGGATAAAATACCCCTTTTTCCCACGTTTATATTTAAAAAAGGCGCAAAATCTGGGCAATTTAATCGCTCCTTCTATTATTAAAAATAGGATTAGGGAATCACAATCTCAAAAAAGTAGAAATGATATAGCTGGCTTCTTCTCCTGTAAGGTATGCAACGCATGCCATTTGTCAAGACAGACTGAACCATTATAAACAATAGATACTGTACACAACACCTACAAAATAGAGCAACATCTAACATGCCAAAGCAGGGGTGTGATTTATTTTATAAAATGCCCATGGTCAAAACTCTATGTGTGGAGGACAAAAAGGACATTAGTCATCAGAATGGGGGAGCACATTAGAAACATAAATAAAAAGTTTGATGGTCATCCACTTTCAAAGAAAAACATAGAGGAAGGTTTGAAGGGTCAAAATTTGGGGCATTGGAACAGGTTACACCAGATTCCAGAGGAGGGGACTTTATTAAATTGATGTCCAAAAATGAAACAAGATGGACCTACAGATTAAATACACTGGCACCTGCAGGCCTCAATCACGAAATTGAACTATTTGCGTTTACTTGAACAAAAAGGCACTTAAACACTTGACATAAAAAGTGAGAAGATCCCCCTTAATTCAAATGTATGTAAATGGAACAATTGCAATCTAAATAGATAGTCTAATGTCTGAGAGTAGCGGGGTAATCAGGAGTAGTAACCATGGAAACAGATGCCTACTTAACCATCAGCAGGCGGGACCTGAAACTAACCCTGAGGAAGGAACTCGATAGTTCCGAGACGCGTTGGTGTTGGTCCAAGCAGGTACCCGTACCTAGTGTGACGTCACACGGAGGATTCCCTTCCTGGATTACTATTGCAGGCTTCCCTCGCGCGCGAGCATCATCGGCCGGGACCACGCGCGCTGAGAGTGGAAGCTGAAGACTGACCTGACCTACCCTACAGCAAGACGTCGCTACTACCCTTGTGAGGAACATCAGAAATCACATAAAGAGGCAAGTGATACATCGTAGCCTTATGTATACTGAAGATTGAAGCGCATTACCGTGGTTACTATTATCATTAGCGACACCTTAATTCTAGGGGAGTACATATCTTTGCAGCAACTTTATTTTATAATACTACACCTTCCAGCACAGGTCGAACCCTTTATCCTTTTTGATATTAATCTAACTTGGAGGTTATTTTGGCAATTAACCCTCCGTCGACCCAGCAGCGGCGCACTCCCACGGAGTGTGAAACTGTGTAGTATTACCTCTTCCTCTGTACAGCAGCACGGGTTCCAAAGATGAATTTACTCATGATTTCTAAACTGCCACCACTCCCTCATTTTCAACCCCACCTACACAACTCTTATATCAAAACGTTCAGCTATCCCTGCTGCCACTAAAAATGTCCACAGCGAATCCATAGTCCTGATAGTTTTCACAATATGACCATTTGTTTGAAACTCACGCCACCCATTGACATACATTTAAACTCCACTCTAGCCACCTCAAATTTGAAGGGCAATATTTAAACTGTGACTGTGCCTTAATTTTTATTATTTCAGAGACATACTATGCATCAAAATGTAGGTCTGGGTCTTGTGATCCTTACAATATAAAGCTCTTCACTGTAGGATTTATAATTTATAAACTACAACCGTTTGAAGATGGCAACCACCAGTGAAGTGAGCAAGTTGGAACAGTTTGTTTTTAACCAACCTTCTCTGCCCTTGCTGTAGAGTGAGTTGCCATAGGAACCCAGGTGTGTGAGCAGCCAGCAGAGTGACAAAAGCTAGAGTGTGAGCTGAAAAATCAGGACATGATTTCTAAACTGCCACTACTCCCTCATTTTCAAGCCCACCTACACAAATCGACTGCTAATGTTTTTATAAATGTATGTTTTAATGTAACTGTGAAGCACTTTGGGCAACGACATTGCAATTAAATGTGATATCTAAATAAATAAAAGTTGAAATGCATTTCTCACTCTATCAAGCTTGCCATGTGCACTTTTTAAATTTGATCAATCAATTGGTTAGTGTAATGTTTACTATCTTTACTCACTCCAAACACTCCATAAAGTTACTCTTCCCAGTCCAACCTTTAAACAGTTACTCCAGCCACTCCAACCACACAACAGTTACTCAAGCCACTCCACCCAGTTACTCTGCCCACTTCAGTTGTAGACTACTGGTGGAGGCAAGAACACTTCACACAATTTCCACAGAAATTGTAGCTTTTCTAGTTGTTCATATTGTGGTAACAAGGGGCACTTTTCCAAGAGGTATTCCCTGAACAAGAAAACCTCCAAAATTAGAGGATAAAAGGGAGTCTCTTCTGGCTTAGGGTGGGTTCACATCAGCATTATGGATTCCGTTATGGAATAACGGAATCCATAAGATGGAAGTCAAAACAAAAGCCTTTAAGAGGCATTCTGTTTTGATCCTTCATAATACAAGTCTATGGACAGCAGAACAGATCCGTCCTGGTTTCCGTTATGCAGTAGTCCAATCCTGCATAACGGAAACCAGGATGGATCCGTTATGTTGCCCATAGACTTCTATCGACAGGACTTTGTTTTCTGTCTTGCATAAGGGGAACCAGACGGATCTGTTATTATTCCCATAGACTTCTATTATGACGGATCAAAATGGAATGCCTCTTAAAGGCTTCCGTTTTGACTTCCATCTTATGGATTCCATTATTTTCCGTTGTAACCATGTTATAACGGAAAGCCATAACGGAATCCATAACGCTGATGTGAACCCACCCTAATACTTAATTTTCATCCCAAAAATATTTTCTTTTTGCCCTCTAGGATAAAATGGAAGGGTATATGTTTGCTAGTGCAGACTTTTGTTTATTGTGGCACTGCAGCAGATTGGCAACATTCTGCACTCCTGGTCTTAACTTATCAGTAGGGATTATCCACTGTGAAATGGTTTCTTTTTTTGTTAGTTCTATATCTCCTATACAGTTATTTGGGGTATTTTTGTCTTCTCCAGAGGCCCAAGCAATTAAGCAAGAAGAGGGGATTTAGTTATCCTCCCAAATCCCTGGCTGATGCTTTCTTTGTGGCCAAGAAAGGTGTTGATATTCCTCCCTGTAATTAATACATTGACAAATAAGATAACCATATGTAACGACTACCCTCTATCTCTCATCTTACAATTATTTGATCTGTTCAAAAAGGCAGTCTAAAATTGACCTTAGGGGACCCAATAATATTGTCAAGATCTGTGAGGGGGTGAAGAGATTACAGTCTTTAATACTCAGGGTTGTAATGCTTGTAGGTAGGGACCAGAGGCGTACATAGAAATCACTAGGCCCCATAGCAAAAATCTGAATTGGGCCCCTTAACCCCACCCACTACCCACCATGGCCCCTCCCACTTCCTGACCTGGCTCCTCCTATGCCACACCTCCATTAAATAAATTTATACATGACCTACAGAAACTGTTAGGGGTTTCCTGGGGGCGACCTGTAACATGGGATATCTGCTGCAGCCTGCAGGTCTCCTTATTTGGGGTGCCCTGTTAAAGGGGATCTGTCACTAGTAGAGTTGAGCGAACACCTGGATGTTCGGGTTCGAGAAGTTCGGCCGAACATCCCGGAAATGTTCGGGTTCGGGATCCGAACCCGATCCGAACTTCGTCCCGAACCCGAACCCCATTGAAGTCAATGGGGACCCGAACTTTTCGGCACTAAAAAGGCTGTAAAACAGCCCAGGAAAGAGCTAGAGGGCTGCAAAAGGCAGCAACATGTAGGTAAATCCCCTGCAAACAAATGTGGATAGGGAAATGAATTAAAATAAAAATTAAATAAATAAAAATTAACCAAAATCAATTGGAGAGAGGTTCCATAGCAGAGAATCTGGCTTCCCGTCACCCACCACTGGAACAGTCCATTCTCAGATATTTAGGCCCCGGCACCCAGGCAGAGGAGAGAGGTCCCGTAACAGAGAATCTGTCTTCATGTCAGCAGAGAATTAGTCTGCATGTCATAGCAGAGAATGAGGCTTCACGTCAGCCACCACTGCAACAGTCCATTGGCATATATTTAGGCCCAGCACCCAGGCAGAGGAGGGAGGTCCCGTAACAGAGAATCTGTCTTCATGTCAGCAGAGAATTAGTCTGCATGTCATAGCAGAGAATGAGGCTTCACGTCAGCCACCACTGCAACAGTCCATTGGCATATATTTAGGCCCAGCACACACACAGGCAGAGGAGAGAGGTCCCGTAACAGAGAATCTGGCTTCATGTCAGCAGAGAATCAGTCTGCATGTCATAGCAGAGAATGAGGCTTCACGTCAGCCACCACTGCAACAGTCCATTGGCATATATTTAGGCCCAGCACACACACAGGCAGAGGAGAGAGGTCCCGTAACAGAGGATCTGGCTTCATGTCAGCAGAGAATCAGTCTGCATGTCATAGCAGAGAATCAGGCTTCACGTCAGCCACCACTGCAACAGTCCATTGTCATAAATTTAGGCCCAGCACCCAGGCAGAGGAGAGAGGTCCCGTAACAGACAATCTGGCTTCATGTCAGCAGAGAATTAGTCTGCATGTCATAGCAGAGAATGAGGCTTCACGTCAGCCACCACTGCAACAGTCCATTGGCATATATTTAGGCCTAGCACACAGGCAGAGGAGAGAGGTCCCGTAACAGACAATCTGGCTTCATGTCAGCAGAGAATCAGTCTGCATGTCATAGCAGAGAATGAGGCTTCACGTCACCCACCACTGCAACAGTCCATTGGCATATATTTAGGCCTAGCACACAGGCAGAGTAGAGAGGTCCCGTAACAGACAATCTGGCTTCATGACAGCAGAGAATCAGTCTGCATGTCATAGCAGAGAATGAGGCTTCACGTCAGCCACCACTGCAACAGTCCATTGGCATATATTTAGGCCTAGCACACAGGCAGAGCAGAGAGGTCCCGTAACAGACGATCTGGCTTCATGTCAGCAGAGAATCAGTCTGCATGTCATAGCAGAGAATGAGGCTTCACGTCAGCCACCACTGCAACAGTCCATTGGCATATATTTAGGCCTAGCACACAGGCAGAGGAGAGAGGTCCCGTAACAGACAATCTGGCTTCATGTCAGCAGAGAATCAGTCTGCATGTCATAGCAGAGAATGAGGCTTCACGTCAGCCACCACTGCAACAGTCCATTGGCATATATTTAGGCCCAGCACCCAGGCAGAGGAGGGAGGTCCCGTAACAGACAATCTGGCTTCATGTCAGCAGAGAATCAGTCTGCATGTCATAGCAGAGAATGAGGCTTCACGTCACCCACCACTGCAACAGTCCATTGGCATATATTTAGGCCCAGCACCCAGGCAGAGGAGGGAGGTCCCGTAACAGAGAATCTGTCTTCATGTCAGCAGAGAATTAGTCTGCATGTCATAGCAGAGAATGAGGCTTCACGTCAGCCACCACTGCAACAGTCCATTGGCATATATTTAGGCCCAGCACCCAGGCAGAGGAGGGAGGTCCCGTAACAGAGAATCTGTCTTCATGTCAGCAGAGAATTAGTCTGCATGTCATAGCAGAGAATGAGGCTTCACGTCAGCCACCACTGCAACAGTCCATTGGCATATATTTAGGCCCAGCACACACACAGGCAGAGGAGAGAGGTCCCGTAACAGACAATCTGGCTTCATGTCAGCAGAGAATTAGTCTGCATGTCATAGCAGAGAATGAGGCTTCACGTCAGCCACCACTGCAACAGTCCATTGGCATATATTTAGGCCCAGCACACACACAGGCAGAGGAGAGAGGTCCCGTAACAGAGAATCTGTCTTCATGTCAGCAGAGAATTAGTCTGCATGTCATAGCAGAGAATGAGGCTTCACGTCAGCCACCACTGCAACAGTCCATTGGCATATATTTAGGCCCAGCACACACACAGGCAGAGGAGAGAGGTCCCGTAACAGACAATCTGGCTTCATGTCAGCAGAGAATTAGTCTGCATGTCATAGCAGAGAATGAGGCTTCACGTCAGCCACCACTGCAACAGTCCATTGGCATATATTTAGGCCCAGCACACACACAGGCAGAGGAGAGAGGTCCCGTAACAGAGAATCTGTCTTCATGTCAGCAGAGAATTAGTCTGCATGTCATAGCAGAGAATCAGGCTTCACGTCACCCACCACTGCAACAGTCCATTGGCATATATTTAGGCCCAGCACCCAGGCAGAGGAGGGAGGTCCCGTAACAGAGAATCTGTCTTCATGTCAGCAGAGAATTAGTCTGCATGTCATAGCAGAGAATGAGGCTTCACGTCACCCACCACTGCAACAGTCCATTGGCATATATTTAGGCCTAGCACACAGGCAGAGGAGAGGTTCATTCAACTTTGGGTAGCCTCGCAATATAATGGTAAAATGAAAATAAAAATAGGATTGAATGAGGAAGTGCCCTGGAGTCCAATAATATATGGTTATGGGGAGGTAGTTAATGTCTAATCTGGACAAGGGACGGACAGGTCCTGTGGGATCCATGCCTGGTTCATTTTTATGAACGTCAGCTTGTCCACATTGGCTGTAGACAGGCGGCTGCGTTTGTCTGTAATGACGCCCCCTGCCGTGCTGAATACACGTTCAGACAAAACGCTGGCTGCCGGGCAGGCCAGCACCTCCAAGGCATAAAAGGCTAGCTCTGGCCACGTGGACAATTTAGAGACCCAGAAGTTGAATGGGGCCGAACCATCAGTCAGTACGTGGAGGGGTGTGCACACGTACTGTTCCACCATGTTAGTGAAATGTTGCCTCCTGCTAACACGTTGCGTATCAGGTGGTGGTGCAGTTAGCTGTGGCGTGTTGACAAAAGTTTTCCACATCTCTGCCATGCTAACCCTGCCCTCAGAGGAGCTGGCCGTGACACAGCTGCCTTGGCGACCTCTTGCTCCTCCTCTGCCTTGGCCTTGGGCTTCCACTTGTTCCCCTGTGACATTTGGGAATGCTCTCAGTAGCGCGTCTACCAACGTGCGCTTGTACTCGCGCATCTTCCTATCACGCTCCAGTGCAGGAAGTAAGGTGGGCACATTGTCTTTGTAGCGTGGATCCAGCAGGGTGGCAACCCAGTAGTCCGCACAGGTTAAAATGTGGGCAACTCTGCTGTCGTTGCGCAGGCACTGCAGCATGTAGTCGCTCATGTGTGCCAGGCTGCCCAGGGGTAAGGACAAGCTGTCCTCTGTGGGAGGCGTATCGTCATCGTCCTGCCTTTCCCCCCAGCCACGCACCAGTGATGGACCCGAGCTGCGTTGGGTGCCACCCCGCTGTGACCATGCTTCATCCTCATCCTCCTCCACCTCCTCCTCATCCTCGTCCTCCTCGTCCTCCAGTAGTGGGCCCTGGCTGGCCACATTTGTACCTGGCCTCTGCTGTTGCCAAAAACCTCCCTCTGAGTCACTTCGAAGAGACTGGCCTGAAAGTGCTAAAAATGACCCCTCTTCCTCCTCCTCCTCCTCCTCCTCCTGGGCCACCTCCTCTTCCATCATCGCCCTAAGTGTTTTCTCAAGGAGACATAGAAGTGGTATTGTAACGCTGATAACGGTGTCATCGCCACTGGCCATGTTGGTGGAGTACTCGAAACAGCGCAACAGGGCACACAGGTCTCGCATGGAGGCCCAGTCATTGGTGGTGAAGTGGTGCTGTTCTGTAGTGCGACTGACCCGTGCGTGCTGCAGCTGAAACTCCACTATGGCCTGCTGCTGCTCGCACAGTCTGTCCAGCATGTGCAAGGTGGAGTTCCACCTGGTGGGCACGTCGCATATGAGGCGGTGAGCGGGAAGGCCGAAGTTACGCTGTAGCGCAGACAGGCGAGCAGCAGCAGGATGTGAACGCCGGAAGCGCGAACAGACGGCCCGCACTTTATGCAGCAGCTCTGACATGTCGGGGTAGTTGTGAATGAACTTCTGCACCACCAAATTCAGCACATGCGCCAAGCAAGGGATGTGCGTCAAATTGGCTAGTCCCAGAGCTGCAACGAGATTTCGCCCATTATCACACACCACCAGGCCGGGCTTGAGGCTCACCGGCAGCAACCACTCGTCGGTCTGTTGTTCTATACCCCGCCACAACTCCTGTGCGGTGTGGGGCCTGTCCCCCAAACATATGAGTTTCAGAATGGCCTGCTGACGTTTACCCCGGGCTGTGCTGAAGTTGGTGGTGAAGGTGTGTGGCTGACTGGATGAGCAGGTGGAAGAAGAGGAGGAGGAAGCCGAGAAGGAGGAGGTGGCAACAGGAGGCAAAGAATGTTGCCCTGCGATCCTTGGCGGCGGAAGGACGTGCGCCAAACAGCTCTCCGCCTGGGGCCCAGCTGCCACTACATTTACCCAGTGTGCAGTTAGGGAGATATAGCGTCCCTGGCCGTGCTTACTGGTCCACGTATCTGTGGTTAGGTGGACCTTGCCACAGATGGCGTTGCGCAGTGCACACTTGATTTTATCGGATACTTGGTTGTGCAGGGAAGGCACGGCTCTCTTGGAGAAGTAGTGCCGGCTGGGAACAACATACTGTGGGACAGCAAGCGACATGAGCTGTTTGAAGCTGTCTGTGTCCACCAGCCTAAATGACAGCATTTCATAGGCCAGTAGTTTAGAAATGCTGGCATTCAGGGCCAGGGATCGAGGGTGGCTAGGTGGGAATTTACGCTTTCTATCAAATGTTTGTGAGATGGAGAGCTGAACGCTGGCGTGTGACATGGTTGAGACGCTTGGTGACGGAGGTGGTGGTGGTGGTGTTGGTGGTACATCCCCTGTTTGCTGGGCGGCAGGTGCCAACGTTCCTCCAGAGGCGGAGGAAGAGGCCGAGGCGGCAGCAGCAGAATAGGCCGAGGCGGCAGCAGCAGAAGAGGTAGCAGGGGGAGCCTGAGTGACTTCCTTGGTTTTAAGGTGTTTACTCCACTGCAGTTCATGCTTTGCATGCAGGTGCCTGGTCATGCAGGTTGTGCTCAGGTTCAGAACGTTAATGCCTCGCTTCAGGCTCTGATGGCACAGCGTGCAAACCACTCGGGTCTTGTCGTCAGCACATTGTTTGAAGAAGTGCCATGCCAGGGAACTCCTTGAAGCTGCCTTTGGGGTGCTCGGTCCCAGATGGCGGCGGTCAGTAGCAGGCGGAGTCTCTTGGCGGCGGGTGTTCTGCTTTTGCCCACTGCTCCCTCTTTTGCTACGCTGTTGGCTCGGTCTCACCACTGCCTCTTCCTCCGAACTGTGAAAGTCAGTGGCACGACCTTCATTCCATGTGGGGTCTAGGACCTCATCGTCCCCTGCATCGTCTTCCACCCAGTCTTGATCCCTGACCTCCTGTTCAGTCTGCACACTGCAGAAAGACGCAGCAGTTGGCACCTGTGTTTCGTCATCATCAGAGACATGCTGAGGTGGTATTCCCATGTCCTCATCATCAGGAAACATAAGTGGTTGTGCGTCAGTGCATTCTATGTCTTTCACCGCTGGGGAAGGGCTAGGTGGATGCCCTTGGGAAACCCTGCCAGCGGAGTCTTCAAACAGCATAAGAGACTGCTGCATAACTTGAGGCTGAGACAGTTTCCCTGGTATGCATGGGGGTGATGTGACAGACTGATGGGGTTGGTTTTCAGGCGCCATCTGTGCGCTTTCTGCAGAAGACTGGGTGGGAGATAATGTGAACGTGCTGGATCCACTGTCGGCCACCCAATTGACTAATGCCTGTACCTGCTCAGGCCTTACCATCCTTAGAACGGCATTGGGCCCCACCATATATCGCTGTAAATTCTGGCGGCTACTGGGACCTGAGGTAGTTGGTACACTAGGACGTGTGGATGTGGCAGAACGGCCACGTCCTCTCCCAGCACCAGAGGGTCCACTAACACCACCACGACCATGTCCACGTCCGCGTCCCTTACTAGATGTTTTTCTCATTGTTATGGTTCACCACAACAACAAATATATTATTTGGCCCAATGTATTGTATTCAAATTCAGCGGGATATAAATTTGAGGCCTAGTATTTAGGCGCTGGGTGACCGGTATGGATTTAGTGACAGAATTAGACTTGGAAATGCACAGAAGCGTGTGTGTGAAGTTATTCTGAATGACCCTATGTGCACCTTCAATATGATCTACCCTTTTAGGGATAGATTTCAAATAGCTCTGATATAGCAGAAACGACTAAATTATGAAATTGCTAAATTGGGAATTGTATTTCAACCCAGAACAAAAAATGTGCTTTGACGGACACTAAATAACTTTCCCAGCCACAACAGGACAGCGGTAACGAGAGATTTAGCGGGATATAAATTTGAGGCCTAGTATTTAGGCGCTGGGTGACAGGTATGGGTTTAGTGACAGAATTAGATTTGGAAATGCACAGTAGCGGGTGTGTGAAGTTATTCTGAATGACCCTATGTGCACCTTGAATATTATATACCCTTTTAGGGATAGATTTCAAATAGCTCTGATATAGCAGAAACCACTAAATTATGAAATTGCTAAATTGGGAATTGTATTTCAACCCAGAACAAGAAATGTGCTTGAACGGACACTAAATAACTCGCCCAGCTACAGCACTAGGGACAGATTTAGCGGGATATAAATTTGAGGCCTAGTATTTAGGCGCTGGGTGACAGGTATGGGTTTAGTGCCAGAATTAGACTTGGAAATACACAGTAGCGGGTGTGTGTGAAGTTATTCTGAATGACCCAATGTGCACCTTGAATATTATATACCCTTTTAGGGATAGATTTCAAATAGCTCTGATATAGCAGAAACCACTAAATTATGAAATTGCTAAATTGGGAATTGTATTTCAACCCAGAACAAGAAATGTGCTTGAACGGACACTAAATAACTCGCCCAGCTACAGCACTAAGGACAGATTTAGCGGGATATAAATTTGAGGCCTAGTATTTAGGCGCTGGGTGACAGGTATGGGTTTAGTGCCAGAATTAGACTTGGAAATACACAGTAGCGGGTGTGTGTGAAGTTATTCTGAATGACCCAATGTGCACCTTGAATATTATATACCCTTTTAGGGATAGATTTCAAATAGCTCTGATATAGCAGAAACCACTAAATTATGAAATTGCTAAATTGGGAATTGTATTTCAACCCAGAACAAGAAATGTGCTTGAACGGACACTAAATAACTCGCCCAGCTACAGCACTAGGGACAGATTTAGCGGGATATAAATTTGAGGCCTAGTATTTAGGCGCTGGGTGACAGGTATGGGTTTAGTGCCAGAATTAGACTTGGAAATACACAGTAGCGGGTGTGTGTGAAGTTATTCTGAATGACCCAATGTGCACCTTGAATATTATATACCCTTTTAGGGATAGATTTCAAATAGCTCTGATATAGCAGAAACCACTAAATTATGAAATTGCTAAATTGGGAATTGTATTTCAACCCAGAACAAGAAATGTGCTTGAACGGACACTAAATAACTCGCCCAGCTACAGCACTAAGGACAGATTTAGCGGGATATAAATTTGAGGCCTAGTATTTAGGCGCTGGGTGACAGGTATGGGTTTAGTGCCAGAATTAGACTTGGAAATACACAGTAGCGGGTGTGTGTGAAGTTATTCTGAATGACCCAATGTGCACCTTGAATATTATATACCCTTTTAGGGATAGATTTCAAATAGCTCTGATATAGCAGAAACCACTAAATTATGAAATTGCTAAATTGGGAATTGTATTTCAACCCAGAACAAGAAATGTGCTTGAACGGACACTAAATAACTCGCCCAGCTACAGCACTAAGGACAGATTTAGCGGGATATAAATTTGAGGCCTAGTATTTAGGCGCTGGGTGACAGGTATGGGTTTAGTGCCAGAATTAGACTTGGAAATACACAGTAGCGGGTGTGTGTGAAGTTATTCTGAATGACCCAATGTGCACCTTGAATATTATATACCCTTTTAGGGATAGATTTCAAATAGCTCTGATATAGCAGAAACCACTAAATTATGAAATTGCTAAATTGGGAATTGTATTTCAACCCAGAACAAGAAATGTGCTTGAACGGACACTAAATAACTCGCCCAGCTACAGCACTAGGGACAGATTTAGCGGGATATAAATTTGAGGCCTAGTATTTAGGCGCTGGGTGACAGGTATGGGTTTAGTGCCAGAATTAGACTTGGAAATACACAGTAGCGGGTGTGTGTGAAGTTATTCTGAATGACCCAATGTGCACCTTGAATATTATATACCCTTTTAGGGATAGATTTCAAATAGCTCTGATATAGCAGAAACCACTAAATTATGAAATTGCTAAATTGGGAATTGTATTTCAACCCAGAACAAGAAATGTGCTTGAACGGACACTAAATAACTCGCCCAGCTACAGCACTAGGGACAGATTTAGCGGGATATAAATTTGAGGCCTAGTATTTAGGCGCTGGGTGACAGGTATGGGTTTAGTGCCAGAATTAGACTTGGAAATACACAGTAGCGGGTGTGTGTGAAGTTATTCTGAATGACCCAATGTGCACCTTGAATATTATATACCCTTTTAGGGATAGATTTCAAATAGCTCTGATATAGCAGAAACCACTAAATTATGAAATTGCTAAATTGGGAATTGTATTTCAACCCAGAACAAGAAATGTGCTTGAACGGACACTAAATAACTCGCCCAGCTACAGCACTAAGGACAGATTTAGCGGGATATAAATTTGAGGCCTAGTATTTAGGCGCTGGGTGACAGGTATGGGTTTAGTGCCAGAATTAGACTTGGAAATACACAGTAGCGGGTGTGTGTGAAGTTATTCTGAATGACCCAATGTGCACCTTGAATATTATATACCCTTTTAGGGATAGATTTCAAATAGCTCTGATATAGCAGAAACCACTAAATTATGAAATTGCTAAATTGGGAATTGTATTTCAACCCAGAACAAGAAATGTGCTTGAACGGACACTAAATAACTCGCCCAGCTACAGCACTAAGGACAGATTTAGCGGGATATAAATTTGAGGCCTAGTATTTAGGCGCTGGGTGACAGGTATGGGTTTAGTGCCAGAATTAGACTTGGAAATACACAGTAGCGGGTGTGTGTGAAGTTATTCTGAATGACCCAATGTGCACCTTGAATATTATATACCCTTTTAGGGATAGATTTCAAATAGCTCTGATATAGCAGAAACCACTAAATTATGAAATTGCTAAATTGGGAATTGTATTTCAACCCAGAACAAGAAATGTGCTTGAACGGACACTAAATAACTCGCCCAGCTACAGCACTAGGGACAGATTTAGCGGGATATAAATTTGAGGCCTAGTATTTAGGCGCTGGGTGACCGGTATGGATTTAGTGACAGAATTAGACTTGGAAATGCACAGAAGCGTGTGTGTGAAGTTATTCTGAATGACCCTATGTGCACCTTCAATATGATCTACCCTTTTAGGGATAGATTTCAAATAGCTCTGATATAGCAGAAACGACTAAATTATGAAATTGCTAAATTGGGAATTGTATTTCAACCCAGAACAAAAAATGTGCTTTGACGGACACTAAATAACTTTCCCAGCCACAACAGGACAGCGGTAACGAGAGATTTAGCGGGATATAAATTTGAGGCCTAGTATTTAGGCGCTGGGTGACAGGTATGGGTTTAGTGACAGAATTAGATTTGGAAATGCACAGTAGCGGGTGTGTGAAGTTATTCTGAATGACCCTATGTGCACCTTGAATATTATATACCCTTTTAGGGATAGATTTCAAATAGCTCTGATATAGCAGAAACCACTAAATTATGAAATTGCTAAATTGGGAATTGTATTTCAACCCAGAACAAGAAATGTGCTTGAACGGACACTAAATAACTCGCCCAGCTACAGCACTAGGGACAGATTTAGCGGGATATAAATTTGAGGCCTAGTATTTAGGCGCTGGGTGACAGGTATGGGTTTAGTGCCAGAATTAGACTTGGAAATACACAGTAGCGGGTGTGTGTGAAGTTATTCTGAATGACCCAATGTGCACCTTGAATATTATATACCCTTTTAGGGATAGATTTCAAATAGCTCTGATATAGCAGAAACCACTAAATTATGAAATTGCTAAATTGGGAATTGTATTTCAACCCAGAACAAGAAATGTGCTTGAACGGACACTAAATAACTCGCCCAGCTACAGCACTAAGGACAGATTTAGCGGGATATAAATTTGAGGCCTAGTATTTAGGCGCTGGGTGACAGGTATGGGTTTAGTGCCAGAATTAGACTTGGAAATACACAGTAGCGGGTGTGTGTGAAGTTATTCTGAATGACCCAATGTGCACCTTGAATATTATATACCCTTTTAGGGATAGATTTCAAATAGCTCTGATATAGCAGAAACCACTAAATTATGAAATTGCTAAATTGGGAATTGTATTTCAACCCAGAACAAGAAATGTGCTTGAACGGACACTAAATAACTCGCCCAGCTACAGCACTAGGGACAGATTTAGCGGGATATAAATTTGAGGCCTAGTATTTAGGCGCTGGGTGACAGGTATGGGTTTAGTGCCAGAATTAGACTTGGAAATACACAGTAGCGGGTGTGTGTGAAGTTATTCTGAATGACCCAATGTGCACCTTGAATATTATATACCCTTTTAGGGATAGATTTCAAATAGCTCTGATATAGCAGAAACCACTAAATTATGAAATTGCTAAATTGGGAATTGTATTTCAACCCAGAACAAGAAATGTGCTTGAACGGACACTAAATAACTCGCCCAGCTACAGCACTAAGGACAGATTTAGCGGGATATAAATTTGAGGCCTAGTATTTAGGCGCTGGGTGACAGGTATGGGTTTAGTGCCAGAATTAGACTTGGAAATACACAGTAGCGGGTGTGTGTGAAGTTATTCTGAATGACCCAATGTGCACCTTGAATATTATATACCCTTTTAGGGATAGATTTCAAATAGCTCTGATATAGCAGAAACCACTAAATTATGAAATTGCTAAATTGGGAATTGTATTTCAACCCAGAACAAGAAATGTGCTTGAACGGACACTAAATAACTCGCCCAGCTACAGCACTAAGGACAGATTTAGCGGGATATAAATTTGAGGCCTAGTATTTAGGCGCTGGGTGACAGGTATGGGTTTAGTGCCAGAATTAGACTTGGAAATACACAGTAGCGGGTGTGTGTGAAGTTATTCTGAATGACCCAATGTGCACCTTGAATATTATATACCCTTTTAGGGATAGATTTCAAATAGCTCTGATATAGCAGAAACCACTAAATTATGAAATTGCTAAATTGGGAATTGTATTTCAACCCAGAACAAGAAATGTGCTTGAACGGACACTAAATAACTCGCCCAGCTACAGCACTAGGACAGATTTAGCGGGATATAAATTTGAGGCCTAGTATTTAGGCGCTGGGTGACAGGTATGGGTTTAGTGCCAGAATTAGACTTGGAAATACACAGTAGCGGGTGTGTGTGAAGTTATTCTGAATGACCCAATGTGCACCTTGAATATTATATACCCTTTTAGGGATAGATTTCAAATAGCTCTGATATAGCAGAAACCACTAAATTATGAAATTGCTAAATTGGGAATTGTATTTCAACCCAGAACAAGAAATGTGCTTGAACGGACACTAAATAACTCGCCCAGCTACAGCACTAGGGACAGATTTAGCGGGATATAAATTTGAGGCCTAGTATTTAGGCGCTGGGTGACAGGTATGGGTTTAGTGCCAGAATTAGACTTGGAAATACACAGTAGCGGGTGTGTGTGAAGTTATTCTGAATGACCCAATGTGCACCTTGAATATTATATACCCTTTTAGGGATAGATTTCAAATAGCTCTGATATAGCAGAAACCACTAAATTATGAAATTGCTAAATTGGGAATTGTATTTCAACCCAGAACAAGAAATGTGCTTGAACGGACACTAAATAACTCGCCCAGCTACAGCACTAAGGACAGATTTAGCGGGATATAAATTTGAGGCCTAGTATTTAGGCGCTGGGTGACAGGTATGGGTTTAGTGCCAGAATTAGACTTGGAAATACACAGTAGCGGGTGTGTGTGAAGTTATTCTGAATGACCCAATGTGCACCTTGAATATTATATACCCTTTTAGGGATAGATTTCAAATAGCTCTGATATAGCAGAAACCACTAAATTATGAAATTGCTAAATTGGGAATTGTATTTCAACCCAGAACAAGAAATGTGCTTGAACGGACACTAAATAACTCGCCCAGCTACAGCACTAAGGACAGATTTAGCGGGATATAAATTTGAGGCCTAGTATTTAGGCGCTGGGTGACAGGTATGGGTTTAGTGCCAGAATTAGACTTGGAAATACACAGTAGCGGGTGTGTGTGAAGTTATTCTGAATGACCCAATGTGCACCTTGAATATTATATACCCTTTTAGGGATAGATTTCAAATAGCTCTGATATAGCAGAAACCACTAAATTATGAAATTGCTAAATTGGGAATTGTATTTCAACCCAGAACAAGAAATGTGCTTGAACGGACACTAAATAACTCGCCCAGCTACAGCACTAGGGACAGATTTAGCTGGATATAAATTTGAGGCCTAGTATTTAGGCGCTGGGTGACAGGTATGGGTTTAGTGCCAGAATTAGACTTGGAAATACACAGTAGCGGGTGTGTGTGAAGTTATTCTGAATGACCCAATGTGCACCTTGAATATTATATACCCTTTTAGGGATAGATTTCAAATAGCTCTGATATAGCAGAAACCACTAAATTATGAAATTGCTAAATTGGGAATTGTATTTCAACCCAGAACAAGAAATGTGCTTGAACGGACACTAAATAACTCGCCCAGCTACAGCACTAAGGACAGATTTAGCGGGATATAAATTTGAGGCCTAGTATTTAGGCGCTGGGTGACAGGTATGGGTTTAGTGCCAGAATTAGACTTGGAAATACACAGTAGCGGGTGTGTGTGAAGTTATTCTGAATGACCCAATGTGCACCTTGAATATTATATACCCTTTTAGGGATAGATTTCAAATAGCTCTGATATAGCAGAAACCACTAAATTATGAAATTGCTAAATTGGGAATTGTATTTCAACCCAGAACAAGAAATGTGCTTGAACGGACACTAAATAACTCGCCCAGCTACAGCACTAGGGACAGATTTAGCTGGATATAAATTTGAGGCCTAGTATTTAGGCGCTGGGTGACAGGTATGGGTTTAGTGCCAGAATTAGACTTGGAAATACACAGTAGCGGGTGTGTGTGAAGTTATTCTGAATGACCCAATGTGCACCTTGAATATTATATACCCTTTTAGGGATAGATTTCAAATAGCTCTGATATAGCAGAAACCACTAAATTATGAAATTGCTAAATTGGGAATTGTATTTCAACCCAGAACAAGAAATGTGCTTGAACGGACACTAAATAACTCGCCCAGCTACAGCACTAAGGACAGATTTAGCGGGATATAAATTTGAGGCCTAGTATTTAGGCGCTGGGTGACCGGTATGGATTTAGTGACAGAATTAGACTGGGATATGGCCAAAAAATAAACAGACTATTGCTGGTTAAATGCACTTGGTGTGACAGCTTCACCCTGATGTAGGCTTTAGCCAAAAAACAACCACACCATTGAGGGTTAAATGCACTTGGTGACAGGCGCAGCTTGCCCCTGATTTAGTATATGGCCAAAAAATGAACAGACTATTGCTGGTTAAATGCACTTGGTGTGACAGCTTCACCCTGATGTAGGCTTTAGCCAAAAAACAACCACACCATTGAGGGTTAAATGCACTTGGTGACAGGCGCAGCTTGCCCCTGATTTTGTATATGGCCAAAAAATGAACAGACTATTGCTGGTTAAATGCACTTGGTGTGACAGCTTCACCCTGATGTAGGCTTTAGCCAAAAAACAACCACACCATTGAGGGTTAAATGCACTTGGTCGCAGCTTGTGCTGGCGCACCACAAGACACAAAATGGCCGCCGATCACCCCAGAAAAATGTGACTGACAAACGGTCTGGGCAGCCTAAAAACAGTGAGCAATTGAGGATCAGCAGCTCAATGATCCACAGCTGCAGATCGATCAGTTAATCAAGTCCTTTGGAGGAGTTAATCTGCCTAATCTCGCCCTACTGTCGCAGCCGCAACCTCTCCCTACGCTAATCAGAGCAGAGTGACGGGCGGCGCTATGTGACTCCAGCTTAAATAGAGGCTGGGTCACATGGTGCTCTGGCCAATCACAGCCATGCCAATAGTAGGCATGGCTGTGATGGCCTCTTGGGGCAAGTAGTATGACGCTTGTTGATTGGCTGCTTTGCAGCCTTTCAAAAAGCGCCAAGAAAGCGTCACAAAAGCGCGAAGAAAGCGACGAACACCGAACCCGAACCCGGACTTTTACGAAAATGTCCGGGTTCGGGTCCGTGTCACGGACACCCCAAAATTCGGTACGAACCCGAACTATACAGTTCGAGTTCGCTCATCCCTAGTCACTAGCAATTTACCACAATTTTTTTTCCCATGAATCCATGTTTAACAGAGTACCTTTTTTCCATCTGTCTTGTTCTTTTGATTGTGAGTCTTGTAATTTCTTCAAAAAAATCGATTCTTATGATATGTAAATGACGCTGTAAGGAGCCCTGAGGGGCGTTATTCTTTCTCCACGGTGCCCAGGAACGCCCCTCTGAAGTGCCGTGCTCGGCTAAATTTGAAAACTAATAACGCCTCCAAGACAAGTTCATCTAAATCGCCTCCCAGAGGCGCTCTGCTGCAAACACCCCGATCCTCTTCTCGCCGGCATCCCAAATCCCGCGCATGCGCAGTGCCGGCGATTGCCTGCGCTATGATAAGAAGACTGACGGCACTGCGCCTGCGCGGGATTTGGGATGCCGGCGAGAGGAGGATCGGGGTGTTTGCAGCAGAGCGCGGCGCTGAGGAAGGGGGTGTTGAGCACTTAGCCGCGCCTCTGGGAGGCGATTTAGATGAACTTGTCTTGGAGGCGTTATTAGTTTTCAAATTTAGCCGAGCACGGCACTTCAGAGGGGCGTTCCTGGGCACCGTGGAGAAAGAATAACGCCCCTCAGGGCTCCTTACAGCGTCATTTACATATCATAAGAATAGATTTTTTGAAGAAATTACAAGACTTACAATCAAAATAACAAGACAGATGGAAAAAATGTACTCTGTTAAACATGGATTCATGAAAAAAAAATTGGGGTAAATTGCTAGTGACAGATTCCCTTTAATCGGGACATCTGCTAGATTTTTGGGACCTGTCACATGGGACATCAGCCATGATGGTTGGGGGCCGGGGCACTATTTCTGGGGTTCCATGAGTCAGTAGTGGTAATTAAATATCTCTGGGTACATTGTGCTATAATATATTTGGATTTTGGACTAGTCGGCCGGGCCAGGCACTGCTGCAGGGAGTGCAGCCGGCAGTGACACGGCAGGGACGAACGAACGGTACTTCACTTGACTGAGTCTGAGACTAGTGACTTACTTCAAGACTCAAGTTCAGGCCAGCCCCAGCCAGGGACACAACCGGTGCACTGCTCAGTGCTCACTCACAGTACTACTCACTGCTTCAGAGTTCAGAATCTTCCTCCGGACTCCCTCTCTCTCCTCAGCTCAGGCACTGACTCTGGTGAAGGGCCGACGGCGAAGTTCGAGCCGATTCTCCCGCCCGCCCCCTTGTGCCACTGGCCAATCAGCAGCTGCCTCAACAGAGTTGCCTTGTGCTGATTGGCCAGCGGCACGAGCGCCACATGCAGGCTGGTGTTTGATGCTGATTCCGGCAGATACGGTCAGGAGGAGGTCAGGTCAGAGGGGGGGCGGGGCGATTGCAGAAGATAAGTTGATGTGTGGGCTGGGCCCTGGGGAGAAAAGCAGCCGCATAGCCGGCTGCAGCAGGCTATGAGTGGGCGGGGCCAAATAGTGTGGGCGGGGCCTTCGCTGCGCTACGGGCCCCCTAGTGCCGCGGGCCCCATAGCAGTGGCGTGGTCTGCCTCTATGGGCGGTACGCCACTGGTAGGGACAGACACAGACAGTGAGCACTGAGCTAGAACCCAGCCTGCCTCCCCTACCTACTTGCAGTACAAGCCCTAGATAGAGAGACTGCAACTAGTCGACAACCCCTGCCCTACTTACGTGCAGAGACAGACAAATGCCAAGAGACAAAACACCACAAAAACAGTGTCATATGTACATTGGTCAGAACCAGACAGGCTATACAGTACCAAATGAGAGACAGAGAATAGTCAGAAGACAAGCTAAGATCAGAACCATATGAACAACGCAGTACTAAATGAGAGACAGAGAGTGGTCAGAAGACAAGCCAGAGTCAGAGGACCAAGCAATCCAATAAGCACAGGAACCAGGAACAGAGCTAGTGAGTCAGAGACTATCACTGGCACTGGTGTATGGCCAGGAGGGGTGTAAATAGAGCACCGAGTTCCAGGATCAGAACCTGATAGGTCATGACTCAGCTGTCCATTAGTCAGAAGCACTGGCACATAGGAATAGAGCATTGCATCCTGTTGCTAAGGATGCTGTCACGTCAACAGGGGGCGTGGCGTAGTAGCACTTATCCCAGCACAGCCGCACTGAAGCAGGAGATCGCACGGCTGGAGCCCAGACAGTTGAATTTGTGACAAGGGTATTAGGAACACCTAGTAATGTCTTTTGGGCTCTGCAATTCCCCAGCTGTCTTCCATGACTTTATAATTTATGCATTCAGAAAGTATTTCGGGTCAATTTGTTGTGATTCACTTGATTTTTTTCCTCATCTTTGGATAAATATTGGGTTATGTTTGCAAAGTACTGTTTTAACCCCTTCCAGACATGGTGATATTTGGTGTCACTATTTATTAATGCATATGGTGTAGTGGGAAGCTGGAAAATTCTGCCACAGTTTTATGGGTTTTGTTTTTATAGTGTTCACTATGCAGTAAAACTGACCTGTTCACTTCATTCTCTGGGGCAGTACAATTACAGCGATACCACATTTATATAGTTGTTTCTTTTGTTTTCTTAATGTTTTTCTTTTAATCACCATATTGTGACTCCCAAAACTTTTTTATAGTTACATTTACGGACCTATCGTATGTGAGGGATCATTTTTTGTGGGATGATCTGTAGTTTTTATTGATACCATTTTGGGTGTGTATGACTTTTTGATCACTTTTTATTCCTTATTTTTAGGAAGAGTAGAAGCAATGAAAAATCAGTGAATTGGCCTTATTGATTTTTTTGTTTTCATTACATAGTTCACCATATGGGATATATTTTTCTATATTTTAGTAGTATGCATGTTTTCGGATTCTTTACAGGTGTGCCCCATGCCGTCAGGAACTTACTGCTTCTCCATATAGTTCCAAAGTCATGGATTACTCCAAAAACATAACGTGAGTTAGTGTAGATGTTTGCAGTTTTTCCTTCTGCCATCTTGCAAGCCCCAATCAGGGCTATTAATTCAGCCTCCTGTGCTGATTTATCTGGTGAAAGGGCTTGTTGCTGTAATACTGTTTCCTTTGAGATAACTGCATATCCTGTGTGGTATTTTCCTGTGTCATCTGCATATCTAGATCCATCCACAAGCAATGTCAAGTCGGTGTCCAGAATAGGAGTTTCTTTGATGTTCCATAGGAGCTCAGTTTCTTGTTTAATTAATTGTAGGCAGTCATGAGCTTCCCCGTTGTAAAACTCATCATCTGAGTAAGTCTACTTTTACACTCGCGTTTTGGCTTTCCGTTTGTGAGATCCGTCATGGGCTCTCACAAGCGGTCCAAAACAGATCAGTTTTGCCCTAATGCTTTCTGAATGGAAAAGGATCCGCTCAGAATCCTTCAGTTTGCCTCTGATCAGTCTCCATTCCGCTCTGGAGGCGGACACTAAAAAGCTGTCTGCAGCGTTTTGCTGTCCGCTTGATGAAGCTGAGCCAAACAGATCCGTCCTGGCACACAATGTAAGTCAATGGGGAAGGATTCGTTTTCTCTGACACAATCTGGCACAATAGGAAAAGGATCCGTCTCACATTGACTTTCAATGGAGTATATGACGGATCCATCTTGGCTATGTTACAGATAATAAGAACGGATCTGTTCATGACGGATGCATGTGGATGTATTATTGTAACAGATCCATTTTTGCAGATCAATGATGGATCTGCCCAAAACGTGAGTGTGACAGTCGCCTAAGTTGCATCTATGTCGTTGCCCTTCCCTTCTGGAGACCCACTTGAGGGAAAGGAAGGAGTGAAGCTGGGTTGAGGACATGACATCTGCTGATAGTGACCGTGTCCGGAAGTAAGAGAGAACAATGCATTCTGAGATGTCTGGCTGCAGACAAGTGTTTTTAGCTGAGTCTGCTGAAGGATAGCTGAAATGTCATGAGGGGCCAAGATCTGAAGTGAATGACCCAAGACAATATCAGCTGTTTTTTCCAATAATAAGTGACAAGAATGTATGGCTCGGATACATGATGGGCTCCCTCTGAACACTGGATCAAGTCTGGCCTAGTAATCGCCCAGAGGGCGATTGCGGCCTCCATGTAGTTGGGTTAGCACACCTGTGGCATACCCTTGACGTTTCATGATGTAGAGTCTGAATGGCAAGTTGTAGTTTGGAAGGCCCAGGGCATTGTTTTGCCTCGGTGGTGAGGTAGAAAGGCTGAGTAGAAATACAATCATACAAAGGCTGCATTATAATTGAAGCATCCAGAATCCACGGAAACGCTTCCATTTAATCGACTCTACCCGACTATTAGATCCAAAATACCGCTATACAACGTTCACGAACCGAATGAAGTAAAGACACATGAGACGCCATACAAGTGACGTCACACCCACGTGGGCTGCCGAAGAACCCGAACGGCCATCACAGAACACAGAGTGTAGTAAGGACGCTCTAGCAGCCGGGACACCCGTACCTTACGAAGAAGGTAAACCACAGTCAGGGTGCAGCCCTTCTCACCGTGTGGGACGCCATACTAGGTGCAGCACCCGACTGGTACACCACCCCCCTCTTTTTTTTCTTTTTCATTCTTATCACTAACAGTGACCGGCCAGCAATCCCTAAAAAATGTTTTTACTGCATCTCCACCCATCTACAAACTGTTCACAAGGGACATCTACCCACCAGAGTGCCAACGAACTATTGAAGGTGGAAATTACCGTTATACGACCACAGCATTGCTCCATTTGCACTCCCACTCTTGCATTGTAAATTTTATTATTATTATTATCACTTTTTTAACATTTCCTTTTTTTAGTATTTCCTATTTTTTCCTTCAATTTTTACGAAAGTAGTTATTATTGCCAATCATTGCTAAATATTACCCTCTAAACCCAACCCTTTCCTATATTATCGATATTGATAATTGATGAATGCATATTTTTAAGCGTTATCACCAGGTGTAGAGTGCCGATTTTCATTATACATTTTCTGGAATAGGTCTGCCCCCAAGAGAATGAGGGGGCAGGTAGTGGACACTACAAATTGTGACAGGACCGTGGGGGAGAGGACTAACCTGAGGACACGGGTAATGGCTTAGTCAGAACAGACGTTCTTCAAGAAAGGATGGTTCATAGATCTCTTCAAGTCGGAGCACACTTTTGGCTGTGCCAGTATGCACAAGAAAGGTGTGCATGTCCCCCCCCCCCACCTGCAGCTACACAGTAGGTGTAGGACCATACTGGGGGGGGGGGGGGGGGCACAAAGCCATAATATTGATGGCTCCTCTGACATATGGATCTGGCTTGCCCCTTTCCTATGGTTGATTTGAGACTGCCCCCGTTTGTTGGATTGCCTGGGCAGTGTGTAACGGTGCCAAAGGAAATTGCTGGGGAGATCCCCTCTGGCCCCCCCTTGGTCAATGTGGGCATTTCAGTTTGTAATGTCCCTTTTGTCTACACCCATAGCAGGTGATAGATGCTCTCTGGGCCGGATCCTGGAATCTTCCTTCTTCCCTGGGCCCTTCCCCGCTAACCATAACAAGGTGAGCTGGAGGTGCTGTCTCAATGCTTTTGGCTATTGGTACGAGTGTTTCATTGATAGAGGCTCTCTGGGCCGGATCCTGGAATCTTCCTTCTTCCCTGGGCCCTTCCCCGCTAACCATAACAAGGTGAGCTGGAGGTGCTGTCTCAATGCTTTTGGCTATTGGTACGAGTGTTTCAAGCCAACAGCCCGATACAATTTTTAAGGCTTTTTGGATGGGTGATTTTAACCCGTCCACGAAGGCGCTGGACAACTTTTTTGCTTCCACTGAATCATTACGGTTGAATCCTAGATCCTGGAACATCTGTTCCATCCTGTTAGCAAATTTTTCTACAGATTCATTTTTGTCCTGCTTTGTACTCCTCCTTGTCGTTATAGGATATCTACTTGTCCTGACAGTCTGGCTACCATCTGATCCAGTTCCCCCTCTCGCTGTCTCTCTCTCTCTATCCTGGAAATATCATCTAATTCAGGTGGTTCTAAATTTCAGAGTTCACGGGTATAATTTGTTGCCCCTACGCTCTCTATGTCTTCATCTACTGATTCCTGGCCTTCTACTTTATAGGATTTTGAAGCTACTGCCTTCTTCACCCCCATCCCCCCCGCCCTCATCATGATTGAAACTACAGGTCTCCCTCTTTGTGACACTCCCTTCTCTGGTACGTAGTACGTGCCGTTAGCATTTAGGACCGGATATATGGGCACTGGCAGGGGAGGCAGGGGCTGAGTTGTCTCCTGCGTTGATTTAAAGGAGATGAGAGGCGGTACGTTATTCTCCGGAGCCACCGAGGGGAAAGCCGCAGGGTTTGTGGCTACTGCTATCAGGGAGGAGGATTGGGGAGGAGGAGCTACAAGCCCTCGGAGCTCCACGTGCCAGGCAAATATCATGTGTATCGGGATTCTGTTGTCTGCAGACACTACAGACCCACCCCTCCGATCTCTGATGGGGGAGGGCACTTTTCAATGGGGGCTGCAAGACCTTTTGTTTGTGAGTGCCATTATAAGGTGGTGGCTCATCTTGTCCCACAGTATACATGTACATCTTTGCTCCTTTATCCCATCTCACTGACCCCCAGTCACCATTAATAGACTTGCCGTTCAGTGCCATGCTTGTGCCGCACCTAACAATCCTTCATCGCTCAACTTTCCTGGACATCATTGAAACACTCTTTTTCATATTTCAACATTCAGTTCTCCATTAATATCACATCCTGCAATCTTCATCAACTTCTTATAGTTTTTCATATGTTTATTTTCTTCTTCTCTCACTACTAACTGGGGGGCAGTATATTCCCCTACTTCATGAGACTGGTACTGGCCCATTTCAACAGAAATATTTCAGACTGACACACACAAAACAGAGGAGTGAGCAGGCACCTTTAACCCTTTACTCCTCATACAAATGGTTCACCCTCCCCTCTGGTTGGCCCAATCTGACTATCTATGGCTTCCGACTAGTCAGCCCAGGACTCCCCTCCGCACCTCTTCCTGATCAGGACAGGCGGAATTTACCTCCGCACCTTGGGACCTTCCTCCTCACCTCTTCCCAATCAGGTCAGGCGGAATAATTTGCGTCCTTCGTTGTTGCATCAACACCCTCTGGCCCAAACCAGGAGGTTACTGTTGCCTTTCTTTGTCTGTGGTCTTACTGTCCATGCTCAATTCACTCCTCGGACAATCACATCTACACATAAACACATATACACATCAGAGTGATCTATCAATTTAGACTATGGTTCTATGGACCCAGGCTTTCAGCATTTAAGCCGACTACTATACTCACATAGGCTCCACTGTACAGCAGACTAAGCCACCATGACGAGACGAACTGAATAGCAGAAAGGCAGGTAAGATAATTTATTTTCTTACCTTTCTTTGAGGCCATGGTCCTCTCCTCTCATGCTGTTCGTCAGATCCTAGGGGCTCCTGATGGTCGGCTGTTGATGCTCCCTTTGCCTGTGCCCACCCAGGGATGCCAACTGTTGAAGATGCTTTCAATTAACGCACTTAAGATACACTCTGGTGCTCTAAATTAAGGTACCCCAAGGGGTTGATATCCACGCATGGTAGAGACAGACACTGACACAAGTGGGTTAAATACAAGTTCTCTTTCTTTATTATAGTAAGTTTAAGCAGTTTATATATCTTCAGGGAGGGAGTTCCTCCACTGAGGCCCATGCATTGTTTCATTGGCTAAAAAGTTAAGAAGAAAAGAGATTACACTTGGCATCTGCACATTGTGCATTTACATACTGTACATACATCTTACATACTTTGGTATATGAACTAATGTAAACATCTGTGTGCCAGCGCCATATTGTAATGGCTTCTTACTAATATCAATACTGCATACGTCATATGTGACACTTCAAGGAGGAGCTTTTATAGGCACTGGATATATATGTACTGTATATATACAGTATATATATATATATATATATATATATATGTATCATCTAACTAATTGGCTTAAGTATTCTTGTACAGTCCATACATCATTCTTGACACATCTGTGTGGAGAAGAGAGGGACCTCTGCAGCTTCGTTCCCCCTCCTTTCTCTCTTCAGTGTTGAATAAACATGCAGCTTGAAGCAAAGGGGGAAGGGGAGGCACTTGTGATATGGAAGAGGCAGTTTAAAGCAGCTACATAGAAATCTTCTGTTTTCATAGTCCTTGAAACAGAATGATATTCACATCGCTATCATATATACACAGTTGCATAAAGGGGGTGATAAAATTCATATGCTCACCTGAACCTTTCTGATACCTTCAGCATACCTTAAACATTTTTTTAAATATTCTCCCACCTCTGAGACTAAATGTCTTACCAGAATTTTAAAACCCAAATAGAGTTTGCTCATGGGATGCTAATGCACTCCAAGTTTAGAGCCAGAGAAATGTATATGCCTCTGCATCATAGGGAACCAATTAATATTTTGAAAGCATTCAGGTAACAGGTTGACCACTATTGTGGTAAGATTTGTTACCTGCAAATGGAAATTCTACAACTTTTCCTTAATCAGAGACATAGTGTGGAGGTAGCAGGCGCAGCAGCATGAGGAGACCACAGAGTGGCAAGGTGACATAGTGTGGAGGTGGCATCAGCATCAGGAGGCAACAGAGTGGCAAGGTGACATAGTGTGGAGGTGGCAGCAGCATGAGAAGACCACAGAGTGGCAAGGTGACAAAGTGTGGAGGTATGGGACCACTGACCCCACCATTATAGAGTTAGGCACACTAGCGTTTTTGCTGGATCTGTCAGGGGTCAGCAAAAATGCTTCCATTACTGATAATACAACCGTCTGCATCTGTTATAAACAGGTACGGTTGTATTATCTTTAACATGGGGGAAGGATCCATTTTCTATTGTGTTAAATAGTTAAACAGATCCGTCCCCATTGACTTGCATTGTGGGTCATGACGGATCCGTCTTGCTCCGCATCCCATGGCGGAAAGAAAACCGCAGCTTGCTGCGGTTTTGCTTTCCCGTATGAGAACGCAACCAAATATAATGGAATGCATTTTGGAGCATTCCATTCGGTTCAGTTTACGTTTTGTCCCAATTAACAATGAATGGGGACAAAACGGAAGCGCTTTTTTTCCGGTATTGAGATCCTATGACGCAAAAAAAAGAACAAGTGAATGGGTTTATCAGATCCGTTTATCTTTATCAACGAAATTGCAGAAGGCCTCAATGGTAAGGTGTGTCGTTTTGCTGATGACACAAAGATTTGTAACAGGGTTGATGTTCCTGGAGGGATACACCAAATGGAAAAGGACTTAGGAAAACTAGAGGAATGGTCAAAAATCTGGCAACTAAAATTTAATGTTGATAAGTGCAAGATAATGCACCTGGGATGTAAAAACCCAAGAGCAGAATATAAAATCTGTGATACAGTCTAACCTCAGTATCTGAGGAAAGGGATTTAGGGATCATTATTTCAGAAGACTTAAAGGTAGGCAGACAATGTCATAGAGCAGCAGGAAATGCTAGCAAAATGCTTGGGTGTATAGGGAGAGGAATTACCAGTAGAAAGAGGGAGGTGCTCATGCCACTCTACAGAGCACTAGTGAGACCTCATTTGGAGTATTGTGCTCAGTACTGGAGACCATATCTCCAGAACGATATTGATACTTTGGAGAGAGTACAGAGAAGAGCTACTAAACTAGTACATGGATTGCAGGATAAAACTTACCAGGAAAGATTAAAGGACCTTAACATGTATAGCTTGAAAGAAAGACGAGACAGAGGGGATATGATAGAAACTTTTAAATACATAAAGGGAATCAACAAGGTAAAAGAGGAGAGAATATTTAAAAGAAGAAAAACTGGACATAGTTTTAAATTAGAGGGGCAAAGGTTTAAAAGTAATATCAGGAAGTATTACTTTACTGAGAGAGTAGTGGATGCATGGAATAGCCTTCCTGCAGAAGTGGTAGCTGCAAATACAGTGGAGGAGTTTAAGCATGCATGGGATAGGCATAAGGCCATCCTTCATATAAGATAGGGCCAGGGGCTATCCATAATATTTAGTATATTGGGCAGACTAAATGGGCCAAATGGTTCTTATCTGCCGACACATTCTATCTATGTTTCTATGGTTTGCATCCGTGATGCGGGGAGCACATGGCCAGTGCCAACATCTTGCGGACCTGCTATTTGCAGGCCGCAATTCGGCCACGACCAGGCAACGGCCGTGTGCATGAGGCCTTAGTCTTCTTAAATTTCATTTTAATCAACATACAACAGAATAAATAGACAGTTAAACCGCTCATAATTCTGTGCAGGAACACATAAACATGTACTGTAGCTCCAACAGAAAAGCACACTCTAAACATAAGTGCGCATTTACCATCAAATACACAAATGTAAAAAACTTTAATTATTCTGTTTCCAATTTATCAGGGCTGAAACAAAGTTGTAATTTCCCTATATCTGCTTTAGTCACACATTGCCTCAGTTCTATTTTTATTATAGAGAATCATACTAGTTTGCCCTGACTCTGACAAGTGATATCACATACATGTATGAATGGCTGGAAGCTTCTCAACTTTCCTAGAAAAACCAATAATTAGTTAGCCACTTGGAAACTAGAAGAAAGTATCATAAATGTCCATTACTTTCTGCCATGATAAAAGCTTTAGAATAAAACTTCACAGTAGAACAAAAAAAATACCCGACATAACAACTACACAACATACAAGTCTAAATATACAAGAACACATTCTTATCTGCAAAAGCAAGCAGAAAGAATTATTAAAGATTATTATTATTAATAAAAGAAAGTTACTTCAGCTGTATGATTAAGATCATGAGTAATGTCAAGTTTTCATAATTTTAGCAAACACCCGACTTAAATTAATGTTTGGACAGATTGTACTTTCTCACCTCTTCTTATCTGCTTGGATTAAGATATTTGGTCCTGAGATCCCCTGGGTCTGACTATGAGGTGCTTGGTGCCATGATAAACAGAAAGGTAGCAGAACGGGCAAAATCCTCAAATTTCCATGTAATTGAGTGTGAAATTTTTACCGCATGCTTTTAAGCGTGCAGACAATGTGACAATTTACAGACAACAGGGGAAATTTCTTAAACAGAAATACGCCAAAAGTAGGCGTATTTTTGGTGCAAATTGCGGTGCAAAGGTCCACATATGTCTGTTGTATGAAGTTGGAAGGCAAGTTCCACGGGCCCGCAAAAAAGATAGAGCATGTTCTATAGGCATTTCTATCATAGGGCAGGCTGTGTACACGTTCGGTATCCGTGTTTACCAATATACCAATGGGTAGGACTGACTTGTTATGTGGTTACAGACAACCAGACTTCTGAATGTTGTCTCAAATGAATGCATTAATGTGCATATAATCACTGCTTCAGGTGAAGTCGTGATTGGGGTGAGGCTCCCACTGCCTTGCCCAGGGAGGACTTCTAAGATTTTTTTCTGGAGGCAGAAACTAAAAGGGTAAAACTAGTGTAACTTTTGTACAAAAATCAAGTACTGATTGTTTCTGTCTTTATTATGTCACCTTCTATATTCTTTGTAATGATATCGTTAGTAATGCAGTGATTTAGGTATAGTTAGATAATATATACAAACCCACCATGCTGGGAAAGCTGCATTCCTAAGTGATTATGCTAGAACATGCGTACTGCACACTGGACATCCTTAGGAGGAGTGCTGAAAGGCATAAACTTTTCTACACAAAGACAAATAACTGGAACTCCTTTGAGAACATTCAGGTAGGATGTTGTAGGTCTATCTCTCTCTTGTATCATCATGGCGTGTTGGCCATGTGCTATGATTTGACGACAGGAGCCCCCCCCCCCCCCCCCCTCAATATTGTATTGTGCAGGCCAGGTGATTATTATTTATTCTGTATGTGCCACAGGACCCTATCCAGAAAAATAGAAACAAAAGGGAACTGCTACTTGACACAATGGGCTGACCCAAGGCATCCACAGGATCTCGTTGCAGTGGCATACTTGAAATGCTGCCTAAAAAACATTCTAAAAAATGGTGGGCTCAAAATCCACAAGGTGCATCTTCATTTCTAAAGCTGATATTTGAATCAAGTAGCACACTAGGACCACTGGGATATTTCTAAAAATAGCAGAATGAAGGTAATAAATGTTGAGTCATATGTATCTTTTGGAACCTGCTGTGTTAAAAAAAAACTAGATTAAAAATGAAAATCAGCAAAAAAAAATTTACATTTACATTTCACCTCCAATATTTAATTCCTGTGAAACAAGTAAAGGGTTAACAAACTTCTAAAATGGCGTTTTGAATACTTTGAGGGTTGTACATTTTAAAATGGGGGTGACTTATGGGTATTCTCTATTATACAGGTCCCTTAAAGCCACTTCAGAACTGTCTTCGTCCCCAAAAAATGGGTTATGGAAATTTTCTTGAAAATGTAAAACATTGCTGCTAAATGTTTGAAAAATTATAAAAGATTTATATACATAAGGCTACTTTCACACTAGCGTTTCTATTTTCTGGTATTGAGATCCGTCATAGCAGGATCTCAATACCAGAGAAAAACGCTTCTGTTTTGTCCCTATTCAGTGTCAATGGGGACAAAAACAGAACTGAACAGAACAGAGTGCTCCAAAAAGCATTCCGTTCTGTTTGGTTGCGTTCCCATGCTGAAGATTTCTTTCCGTCATGGGATGCGGCGCAAAACGGATCTGGCATGACCCAAATGCAAGTCAATGGGGACAGATCCGTGTTCTCTGACACAATAGAAAACGGATCCGTCCCCTATTGACTTTCAATGGAGTTCATGACGGATCCATCCTTGCTATGTTAACCACTTGCCGCCGCGCTAACGCCGAAAGGCGTCATTGCGGCGGCTCTCCCAGGCTACGCTAACGCCAATAGGCGTCATCTCGCGTGAGCCGAGATTTCCTGTGAACGCGCGCACGCAGGCGCGCGCGCTCACAGGAACAGAAGGTAAGCGAGTGGATCTCCAGCCTGCCAGCGGCGATCGCTCGCTGGCAGGCTGGAGATGTGATTTTTTTAACCCCTAACAGGTATATTAGACGCTGTTTTGATAACAGCGTCTAATATACCTGCTACCTGGTCCTCTGGTGGTCCCTTTTGTTAGGATCGACCACCAGAGGACTCAGGCAGCTCACTAAAGTAGCACCAAACACCACTACACTACACTACACCCCCCCTGTCACTTATTAACCCTTTATAAACCACTGATCAGCCCATATAGACTCCCTGATCACCCCCCTGTCATTGATCACCCCCCTGTCATTGATCACCCCCCTGTAAGGCTCCATTCAGAGGTCCGTATGATTTTTACGGATCCACGGATACATGGATCGGATCCGCAAAACGCATACGGACTTCTGAATGGAGCCTTACAGGGGGGTGATCAATGACAAGGGGGTGATCACGCATATAGACTTCCTGATCACTTCCCTGTCATTGATCACCCCCCTGTAAGGCTCCATTCAGACGTCCGTATGATTTTTACGGATCCACTGATACATGGATCGGATCCGCAAAACGCATACGGACGTCTGAATGGAGCCTTACAGGGGGGTGATCAATGACAAGGGGGTGATCACGCATATAGACTACCTGATCACTTCCCTGTCATTGATCACCCCCCTGTCATTGATCACCCCCCTGTAAGGCTCCATTCAGACGGCCGTATGATTTTTACGGATCCACGGATACATGGATCGGATCCGCAAAACACATACGGACGTCTGAATGGAGCCTTACAGGGGGGGAATCAATGACAGGCGGGTGATCACCCATATACACTCCCTGATCACCCTGTGTGTTTGATAACCCCACTGTAAGGCTCCATTCAGATGTCCGTATGTGTTTTACGGATCCACGCATCTATGGATCGGATCTGCAAAACACATACGGACGTCTGAATGGAGCCTTACAGAGGGGTGATCAGTGACAGGGGGGTGATCACCCCATATAGACTTCCTGATCACCCCCCTGTCATTGATCACCCCCGTGTAAGGCTCCATTCAGACGTCTGCATGTGTTTTACGGATCCACGCATCCATGGATCGGATCCGTAAAACGCATACGGACGTCTGAATGGAGCCTTACAGGGGGGTGATCAGGGAGTCTATATGGGATGATCACCCCCGTGTAAGACTCCATTCAGACGTCTGCATGTGTTTTACGGATTCACGCATCCATGGATCGGATCCGCAAAACGCATACGGACGTCTGAATGGAGCCTTACAGGGGGGTGATCAAAGACAGGGGGGTGATCACCCGATATACACTCCCTGATCACCCCCCTGTCATTGATCACCCCCATGTAAGGCTCCATTCAGACGTCCGTATGTGTTTTGCGGTTCCGATCTATGTATCCGTGGATCCGTAAAAAACATATGGACGTCTGAATGGAGCCTTACAGGGGGGTGATCAATGACAGAGGGGTGATCAGTGACAGGGGGGTGATCACCCCATATACACTCCCTGATCACCCCCCTGTCATTGATCGCCCCCCTGTAAGGCTCCATTCAGACATTTTTTTGGCCCAAGTTAGCGGAAATATATATATTTTTTTGTTTGTTTTTTCTTACAAAGTCTCATATTCCACTAACTTGTGTCAAAAAATAAAATCTCACATGAACTCACCATACCCCTCACGGAATCCAAATGCGTAACATTTTTTAGACATTTATATTCCAGACTTCTTCTCCCTCTTTAGGGCCCCTAAAAAGCCAGGGCAGTATAAATACCCCACATGTGACCCCATTTCGGAAAGAAGACACCCCAAGGTATTCCGTGAGGGGCATATTGAGTCCATGAAAGATTGACATTTTTGTCCCAAGTTAGCGGAAATGGAGACTTTGTGAGAAAAAAAAAATAAAAAAATTTCCGCTAACTTGTGCCCAAAAAAAAAATTTCTATGAACTCGCCATGCCCCTCATTGAATACCTTGGGGTGTCTTCTTTCCAAAATGGGGTCACATGTGGGGTATTTATACTGCCCTGGCATTTTAGGGGCCTGAAACCGTGAGAAGAAGTCTGGGATCCAAATGTCTAAAAATGCCCCCCTAAAAGGAATTTGGGCCCCTTTGCGCATCTAGGCTGCAAAAAAGTGTCACACATCTGGTATCGCCGTACTCAGGAGAAGTTGGGGAATGTGTTTTGGGGTGTCATTTTACATATACCCATGCTGGGTGAGAGAAATATCTTGGTCAAATGCCAACTTTGTATAAAAAAAAAGGGAAAAGTTGTCTTTTGCAGAGAAATTTCTCTCACCCAGCATGGTTATATGTAAAATGACACCCCAAAACACATTCCCCAACTTCTCCTGAGTACGGCGATACCAGATGTGTGTCACTTTTTTGCCGCCTAGGTGGGCAAAGGGGCACACATTCCAAAGAGCACCTTTCGGATTTCACAGGTCATTTTTTACACATTTTGATTTCAAACTACTTACCACACATTAGGGCCCCTAGAATGCCAGGGCAGTATAACTACCCCACAAGTGACCCCATTTTGGAAAGAAGACACCCCAAGGTATTCCGTGAGGGGCATGGCGAGTTCCTATAATTTTTTATTTTTTGTCACAAGTTAGCGGAAAATGATGATTTTTTTTTTTTTTTTCTTACAAAGTCTCATATTCCACTAACTTGTGACAAAAAATAAAAAATTCCAGGAACTCGCCATGCCCCTCACGGAATACCTTGGGGTGTCTTCTTTCCAAAATGGGGTCACTTGTGGGGTAGTTATACTGCCCTGGCAATTTAGGGGCCCTAATGTGTGCGAAGTAGTTTGAAATCAAAATCTGTAAAAAATGGCCGGTGAAATCCTAAAGGTGCATTTTGGAATATGTGCCCCTTTGCCCACCTAGGCTGCAAAAAAGTGTGACACATCTGGTATCGCCGTACTCAGGAGAAGTTGGGCAATGTGTTTTGGGGTGTCATTTTACATATACCCATGCTGGGTGAGATAAATATCTTGGTCAAATGCCAACTTTGTATAAAAAAATGGGAAAAGTTGTCTTTTGCCAAGATATTTCTCTCACCCAGCATGGGTATATGTAAAATGACACCCCAAAACACATTCCCCAACTTCTTCTGAGTACGGCGATACCAGATATGTGTCACTTTTTTGCCGCCTAGGTGGGCAAAGGGGCACACATTCCAAAGAGCACTTTTCGGATTTCACAGGCCATTTTTTACACATTTTGATTGCAAGGTACTTCTCACACATTTGGGCCCCTAAATTGCCAGGGCAGTATAACTTCCCCACAAGTGACCCCATTTTGGAAAGAAGACACCCCAAGGTATTTCGTGATGGGCATAGTGAGTTCATGGAAGTTTTTATTTTTTTGTCACAAGTTAGTGGAATATGAGACTTTGTAAGAAAAAAAATAAAAAATAAAAATCATCATTTTCCGCTAACTTGTGACAAAAAATAAAAAGTTCTATGAACTCACTATGCCCATCAGCGAATACCTTAGGGTGTCTACTTTCCGAAATGGGGTCATTTGTGGGGGGTTTCTACTGTCTGGGCATTGTAGAACCTCAGGAAACATGACAGGTGCTCAGAAAGTCAGAGCTGCTTCAAAAAGCGGAAATTCACATTTTTGTACCATAGTTTGTAAACGCTATAACTTTTACCCAAACCATTTTTTTTTTTACCCAAACATTTTTTTTTTATCAAAGACATGTAGAACAATAAATTTAGCGAAAAATTTATATATGGATGTCGTTTTTTTTGCAAAATTTTACAACTGAAAGTGAAAAATGTCATTTTTTTGCAAAAAAATCGTTAAATTTCGATTAATAACAAAAAAAGTAAAAATTTCAGCAGCAATGAAATACCACCAAATGAAAGCTCTATTAGTGAGAAGAAAAGGAGGTAAAATTAATTTGGGTGGTAAGTTGCATGACCGAGCAATAAACCGCTAAAGTTGTGGAGTGCCGATTTGTAAAAAAGCGCCTGGTCACTAGGGGGGTATAAACCTGTGGTCCTTAAGTGGTTTTAAAGATAATACAACCGGATCTGTTCATAATGGATGCAGATGGTTGTATTATCAGTACGGAAGCATTTTTGCTGAGCCCTGCCAGATTCAGCAAAAATGCTAGTGTGAAAGTAGCCTAAAGTATGGTAAATATTAATTATTGACTATTTTGATATAGGTATATCTGTTTTAAAAGCAGAGAAACTAAAGAGAAAAAGCACCCCACTATTTTCTATGCAATTTCTCCCGAGTATGGAAAGATCCCATACATGGTCCTAAACTGTTGTCTTACAAACTGCGGAGCTCAGAAGGGAAGGAATGCCATTTGGATTTTGAAACATGGATTTTGCTGAAATAATTTTTTAAGAGCTATAGCTTTTTTTTTTTTACTTTTTCATCAACTGAGCTGTGCGAAGGCTCATTTTATGCAGGACAAGCTATAGTTTTATTGGTACCTACCATTTTGGCATATATACATAATTTTGATACCTTTTTTTTGGGGGGGGGGGGTGGCAAAAAATTTCAATTTTTTTTTTTTTTTTTTACTTCTATGAGGTTCCCTGTGTAGTTTAAATGCCGTGTTAATTTTATTCTCTGGGTTGATATGAATATTTTTATGCTAAATGTATATAGTTTTCTTATGTATTACTACTGAGATACCAGTACAGTGAAAACTCCCAAGAAATTACCCATTCTTAAAACTACACACCCAAGGAATTCATCTAGGGGTGTAGTAATGGTTTTGCAATTCTGTCAGTGTTTTTTTTTTTTTAATGATGTTCACTGTGAGGTAAAAATGTCACAATAACTTTAGTCTGCAGGTTGATCCAATTATGGTGATATCAAATTTATTTATATATTTTTTTACCACTTTTGCACCATAAAAATAATTTGTGTTTTGAATAATCATATTCTAATATCCATAAAACTTTTTCATTTTTCATCAAGACAGCTGTATGAGGGCTTGTTATTTTGCAGGATGGGCTGCAGTTTTTATTGGTACCAATTTAGGGTATATATGCCTTTTTGATTGTAGGCAACAACTGCAATTGTGAGTTTTGTATTTTTATGGGGTTCATCTTGCAGTACAAATGACAGGACAACTTTTATTCTTCGAGTTGATACTATTATGGCGATACCAAATGTATATAGGGGGAGATTTATCAAACTGATGTAAAGTAGAACTGGCTTAGTTGCCCATAGCAACCAATCAGATTCCACCTTTTATTTTCCAAAGGAGCTGTGAAAAATGAAAGGTGGAATCTGATTGGTTGCTATGGGCAACTAAGCCAGTTTTACTTTACACCAGTTTGAAAAAAATTGCCCCCATAGTTTTTCATGTTTTACTACTTTTGCATTAGAAAATAATTTTTGATTAGAAAATCAGTTGCATTTCGCATTACCATATTCTAACATCAATAACATTTTTATTTTTCTGTCGGGACTGTGAGGGCTTATTTTTTGCAGGATAGACTGTAGTTTGTACTGGTACCAATATACCATACATATGGCTTTTTAATTGCTTTTTGTTCCATATTGAGGCAAGGTTTTATCATTAGGGACAGGATAGACTGAGGTAGGATATGGTGTATCTGTTACAGCCAGGTCTAGAGCTGTTCATATACAGACTGTGTGGCTCTGCACAAGACTGAGCTTTTAAGTGCTCTTGTTTATGTGCAAGTGCCAGCCTTTTTTGGGGAAAAAAAAACTGTTGCAAAGCTTCTCCAGTTTCTAAGTGTGCAATAAGCGTATTTTGTAGAGTCAGCATATATTTTGCTGCAGATGTTGTACAGAATCAGTGAATATTTCATGCAGACATTGTGCAATTGTGCCTTTTTTTCCCAAGAAGTTGCTATGGTTCTACAATTTATAAGGGTGAATAAGCATATTTTATGGTGTCAACATCAGGATATATATTGGTTGCAAGGGTTGTCCAGTTGTGCCAGTTGCAAAGTTCTCTCCTTTAGTAATCTGTGTACCAAGCACTTCTCATTTAAAAAAAGGCTTCATAATAAAATATCTGGTAACTGATAGAGTGTAAATCGGCAGATAATGGAAAAAGATCCATGCCATGTCATGTGGTGGCTGTAGCTGCGCGAACAATTGTAGCAGCACAGTCGGCACCAACTGTTCAGCTATTAGTAGTAGCAGGTAACCGTTCTCCCTTGCTTTTGTTAGGCGACAGATTATCATTGAGGACTAGTGTTGAGCTCGAATATTCGCATTGCGAATATTAATTGCAAATATCGTAACTTCGCTAATTCGCGAATATTTCGAATATAGTGCTATATATTCGCTATATCGAATATTCGTCATTTTTTAACATCTGAAAACATAATTCCTCCCTGCTTCTTTCTTGTGGGTCAATGAGTCATTGGCCCACAAGCAACTTAAGCAGGAAGGAATCATGTTTTCATATGGAAAAAAATGAAGAATATTCAAAAAAATTTATATATTAGCAAGGCGTCACCATAGGAACGCCTGTGGGTTAGAAAATACCATCTGATCTGAGTTTTCCCTGAGATCGTGAACACTTAGATCCGATTATATATTCTAACCCACAGGTGTTCCCATGGTGACTGGGACGCTTGTCGGGGAGCAGGATGCCAAAGTGGAATAACAGTACAGATTGAGAAAAAAAAATGACAAATATTCTAAATAACGAATATTTGCTATATTGCTATAACTTCGTTTTTTAGAATATTCCTCATATTCGTCATATTCTAAAACACGAAGTTATAGCAATATAGCGAATATTCGTAAAATACACATATGGACTGTAATTTAGCTAATATAGTGCTATAATCTTTTTTTTTATAGTAAATTTTTTTGTCTCTTCTGAACTTCAGTTTTGGAAAAAATGTACACTATTAAAAAAATATACTATAGCACTATATTAGCTAACTTGCAGTCTATATGCGTATTTTACGAATATTCGCTATATTGCTATAACTTGTTTTTTAGAATATTCGTCATATTCATAATATTCTAAAAAACAAAGTTATAGCAATATAGCGAATATTCGTAAAATACACATATAGACTGTAATTTAGCTAATATATTGCTATAGTATTTTTTTTTAATAGTGTACATTTTTTCCAAAACTGAAGTTCAGAAGAGGCAAAAAAGTTTTTACTAAAAAAAAAAAGATTATATCACTATATTAGCTAAATTACAGTCTATATGTGTTTTTTACGAATATTCGCTATATTGCTATAACTTTGTTTTTTAGAATATTACGAATATTCTAAAAAACAAAGTTATAGCAATATAGCGAATATTCGTAAAATACACATATTAGCCATAGCCATAGCCAACCAAAAGGAAAGTTGCCTTATACAGTTAAAAGAAAATTGCAATACGCGAATAATTAAATCGCATATTATTTGCGATAAATATAATAATGACGAATATTCGATTTCAACTAATTTAAGACGAATATTCAATCGAATATTCACGAAATATCGTGAAATCGAATATGGCACCTCCTGCACATCACTATTGAGGACAAAGAGGATGACATTGTGGGAGGATGGCATTGTGGACTGCATGGCTCACTCATCATTTCAGTCACAGCAGGATGATGTTCATATCACCTCTGAGTCTGACATCATGCCTTTGAGCTAGGGTTTAGTCAAGTTCCAGAGAAGCCTTTCATTTGCATCATCCCTGTCTTCACTGCCCCATACTGGTGGGGCTCCTTCTTTTTTCTTAAGAGCCAACAGCAACTCATGTGCTATGGAAGATACTCAAGATAGTTTTCCTGTTGTTTCCTGATGAGTTCCGTGAGAACAGTCAGCGTTTGGACATGTGGAGAAGGTTCAAGCGTAGGTCGGGGACCTGATTACTGAAATGCATAGCTGTATTGGTGGCGGTGGTAGTGGCACTAATAACCATGGTGGTAGTGGTAGAGGCGCTGGTAGATGTGGTAGTGGCACTTATCGCAATTATAGAGGAGAGAATTGTGAGGAGCCCAAGGCACACTGCAGTCTGAGAAAAGTGTTGAGAAGGAGGATGACTATGATGATGACTATGTGTTGGACAGGACCTGGAAACTAGATCAAGCTGATGACGAGGTGGTGACATGAGATGAGGAGGGTGATGCTGGTGGCAATAAAGAGCAGAGTCAGTATACACCAGCCAAAAAATCAAAAAAAAAATGCCAGAAATAGATCTGCTTCTTATGTGGTCAGCTCTGCAACTGGTGATGCCGCTGATACTGTTCATGCAGGCTCAAAACGTGGCAGTCCTAAGTCAAGCTCAACTGCTGGTAGCTCTTCCATATGGCAATTATTCTCCACTGTGCCTGCATGCAAAACCATTGCTGTGTGCAAGGTTTCCAGGATGAAAATAAGCTGTGGGCATTCAAATACAAACATAAGCATCATGGCTCTATTGCCACAGCATCACTAGATCAAACTGATGCATTTTACGAGCAGTCAGGCAATAAATGTGGCAATGTAAAAAATGCCCCCAAAAGTGTCCATAGCCTTTAAGTCTCATGCCCATAACCGTGTCTGTATTTCAGTATTTTCTGTGTGCATTTCGTATTTTTCTCAATTGCATCAATGGCAAGGGCTATTCTCATCCACAATATAGACAAGAATAGGACATGTTCTATAATATGAGTAATAGAAAATGGATTCAGAAAAAACTGTGATGGGTCAGTGTGCTATGTCCAAAAAAAGCACACTGATGAAATTACAGTTGTGTCCATGAAGCCTAATTGGAAAAACATAATTAATAACATGTTAATAATAATCTAAATTAAACTAAAAAGAAAAAATATTTCTTCAAAGTAGGTATTAATAAACAGCCCTATTATGCCCTGTTATGAAAAAGTTCTGTGAACCAAAATTATTTTGGTAGACCGACAAAAAATGTAAAAGTTGAGAATGTTAAATTTAAAAAATAGCTAAAAATGTCACTTTAGACCTCTAAGCCCAACTATTCGGAACATGCGCTCATATGAATTATCCTGATAATTGCCCTGTATAATTATGCCGATTATCATTCGATAAAAAAGCTGATTGATATATTTAATCAGGATGAAAGATGAACGATAACCAGCAGATCTACTTGTGTACTGAAGGATGGGCTGCCGATAATTAGTAGAACCAAATAACAACTATGGTGGCAATCTTTCCTCCCACATTCACATTCAATTGCCCTGTGTAATAGGCAGGTGCCAACAATTGCTGATGTTTTCAATCAGTGCTTGTCCTGTTCAAATATTAGGTAGTGTAATAGTACTGTAAAATCCTTCCTGGCCTGGTCATTAAGAGGTTAATTACCTTGGTCACTGTAGTCATATTACAAACATCATAAAAATAAAAAATAAATCAATAAAAGCAAGCAATTTAGGTTATAGTATTTTTGAGATTGTAATAAAAAACCTCCAGTGATAAAAATATCATGGCTCAGCTATATACGTGCTATGATAAGAACAGAATTTCTAAATTATATTCTGGTAAGGCTACTTTCACACTAGCGTTCGGGGCTCCGATTGTGAGCTCCGTTTGAAGGGGCTCACAAGCGGCCCCGAACGCATCCGTCCAGCCCTAATGCATTCTGAGTGGATGCGGATCTGCTCAGAATGCATCAGTCTGGCAGCGTTCAGCCTCCGCTCCGCTCAGCAGGCGGACACCTGAACGCTGCTTGCAGCGTTCGGGTGTCCGCCTGGCCGTGCGGAGGCGAGCGGATCCGTCCAGACTTACAATGTAAGTCAATGGGGACGGATCCGTTTGAAGATGACACAATATGGCTCAATCTTCAAACGGATCCGTCCCCCATTGACTTTCAATGTAAAGTCTGGACGGATCCGTTCAGGCTACTTTCACAGTTAGAATTTTTTTTAACAATATAATGCAGACGGATCCGTTCTGAACGGAGCCACCGTCTGCATTATATGAGCGGATCCGTCTCAGACGGATCCGCTCTGAACGCAAGTGTGAAAGTAGCCGTGTTACATTCATGTTATACATGTGCTATGACTAACAATTTGCATAGGTTAATTCATGTTGCTAGTTTGTACTTTTGTTGCTAGTATGTACTTATAGTTTTCACATCTTGTTAATGCAGATATACATGTGTCCACTAGATGGCAACATGACTCTTTCAAATATAAGTGCATAAACTAAAATAAAAAAAATACATATGCTATTATTTCATATGAGTTTTGGAGCCTCCTAAGACATATTGTTTTCTTACAATACATTTTGGCTTTTATATTTAAAAACTGAAAAAAGTCATAAAAAGAGCACAAGATAGAATGCAACATTATAATACTAAGTGGTACATAACAAACGTATTAGGTGAAAGTACCAGCCATAGGCATCAACACAGTGGTCCAAATTTACTAATCATAAGAGTAAGCTTAGACAGATTGTCTAGATCTGCACCAGATTTATCACAGTGGCTCAGGCTGGATGATAAAGTTGGTGCAAGGCTGTATTTTCTCTGACTCTATAGCAACTTTTGGTTGGCTAAGGCCTCATGCACACGACCGTTGTTTCATTCCGTGTCCGTTGTTCCGTTTTTCGTGATTTTCTGCGGACCCATTGACTTTCAATGGGTCTGTTGAAAACTCGGCTAATGCACCGTTTGTCATCCGCGTCCATGATCCGTGGTTCCAGTCCGTCAAAATAATATAACCTGTCCAATTTTTTTACGGAAAACGGTTCGCGGACCCATTCAAGTCAATAGGTCAGTGAAAAAACGCGGAGGCACACAAGATTGTCATCCGCGTCCACGCGTCCGTTTTTTTCCTATCATTTGCATGGCAAACTTGACTTAGACTTTTTTTTACTTTGCTTCATGTCTGGTGATCCTCCAAAAATAAAGGAAGACACACGGAAACAAAAACGGACACGGATCACGGAACAACGTAACCCCATTTTGCGGAAAGGAACACAACAACGGTCGTGTGCATGAGGCCTTACATTGAGACAGATTTTTATGCCAGAATTGTGGAGCAATGATTGTCTTAGGTCATGCCCCTTTCCCATGAAGTTCTACCTCCTTCCGCTAAGCCCCACCCCTTGTCACATGTCGAGAAAAAAGTGTAGAAACTCTAGAGTCACAAAATTTCATGTATCATGAGGGCTACAGTTTATAAACTGAAAAGCCCCACAACAGAAGACCAGTGATTGGACATTTCATTCCATAAAATATCAGAATTAATATCATAGAAACAATAATGTACATAAGAAATGCCGACACTAGAACATTCTTTTAAAAAGGCGCATCTGGAAGATTTTGAAAATGGGTGTACAAAAATGTTGGCCTTATGACCTGCCCATTTATATAGGCCATGCCCCCGACCTGTTGCATTTGAATTAGAAATAATACATATGGCCCCATACATCACACCCCAATATAAATACAGATAAGAGAGCTACAGGCTACACACCAGACCCTTATGAACTAATACAAGCCACATATCAGACCCCTTCAACATATAAAATCTGTACACCAAACACCCTAAACAAATACGGACCCCATAAATCCAGACCACAGAACAGACCCTAAAATGAATACAAAACCCTGGAATATATAAAGAATCCCAGGCTAAATATAGACCCCCCAAGGCATTGAAATCAATACAGAACCCAAACCCCACAAAAATACAGCTCCCATACCATCCCCCAAAATAAATACAGACCCTAGACCAGACCACTGTTTAGAGAACTCCTAAACTAATACAGACCCCCCTAAGAATCCATACATAGATGCACACCCCTTAATAAACACAGACTCCCCTGGACACCCAAAATAAATACAGACTGTGTAAGATTAGCAAAAAACAGACCTCCTAAATCAATAGACCCTCTTAAGAGTCCAAACTAGACCACTCCAAATACAGCCACCAGACCAGATCTTCTGAAGGAGGACCGGTTATTTGAATGGCTTGGAAATAATGGCACACAGAGTCATATGTAAATATGTTTGCAGCTAAAATAACATTTTACTTTTTATATTCGCAAGTACACAAGTACTTGGTGTTTGCAGATAACAGGTTTACAAGTTCACAGGCTTGATAGTTGCAATCTCTCAATCTGAGGACATATACTATTGGAGTTTACTGTCATTTAAAGGCACAATCTTTAGAAATATTGACAGTCCATCAGTCCCAAGGGGGACTTTCACATCCAGGGCCGATATTACAAGCCTCTTCAGGTCTCAATTGCCTCCAGCTCCACAGTACCCGGTCTCAACGAGGAGGCAACATACTCTATCGGCCCCTCTAAATTGAGTGGCTTCTAGTGGCTGAGACACAGGCCAGGACGTATTCTACTCCACAGGCAGGCAGTAACCCTGTCCTTCTACTGCCCTTGTCCATGGACCCAGCTTTTTTCACCTGCCACTTGGTTGGGGAAAAATACTCCCTTTGCTGTCCATCATTAGATCAGCAGTTACCACTGCAGCCATATCATTTGCAGGCTATTTTCTGCAGGACAGAGAATCTTAAAGGGGCAGTGTCCTATTTATTGAGGCTGGGTTCACACCTGAGCGTTTTACAGCGCGTTCCTACGCGCTGTAAAACGCTTAACAAGGAGAAACCAATGATTCCCTATGGGAATGGTTCTCACCTGGGCGTTTTACAGCGCATACGATCGCGCTGTAAAACGCCCGATCCCCCAAGAAGTACATGAGCTTCTTTGGGGCGTCTTGTCGCGCGTTGCCGTACATAGACTTTCGGGAACGTGCTACAATGGGCGTTCGCTTGTCTCTGTATGCGCGATTGCAAACGCCGGTACAATCGCGCATACAGAGCGCTCCTTTCAGAATGCTCAGGTCTGAACCCAGCGTAAGGTGGACTTCGATTGATAGGGAGGGGCTGGCCACAGAAAGGATTGGAGCTCTGATGCAACAAGAGCAATTGTGACTCCCTCATTGCACCAATGGCCTAATTTGCATATGAAGAAAAAGTATCAAAACTCTGGCCTTGAATCAACAAAAGAAAAACAGCAATCAGGTGAACTACAGCTCTGTCTATGCAAACAGTTTGATAGGGAGGTCTCTGGTGACAGATTCCCTTTAATGCAATGATTAGGGCTGGTTCTTCCTTTTGGCATATCATGTTGCAGTGGCAGTGCTGCTCATTATGCAGTACTCTTTTTTTTGTGCTGGACCTCCAAAACATTCTCTAAAATGTTTGTTGTGGGACAACTTCTTTAAAGGGTTTCTGTCACCAGAATTAACCCCATTAAACTAGCTGACATTAGCGATTTGCTAATGTCAGCTGAACCTAACTAGCTTATTTCTACTTTTATCTATGCCCCCCTTACCCCATATCTAAGGCTACATGCACACGACCGTATGTGTTTTGCGGTCCGCAAACTGCGGATCCGCAAAAAAAAATAATGACGTTCCGTATGGCATCCGTTTTTTTTGCGGAACCATTGTAATAATGCCTATCCTTGTCCGCAAACTAGAAAAAAATAGGACATGCACTATTTTTTGGGCAGAGCAACGGAACGCACATACTGATGTTTTTTGCGGACCCATTGAAATGAATGGGTCCACATCCTATCCGCAAAAAAAACGGATCTTGACACGGAAACAAAATACGTTCATGTGCATGAGGCCTAACTTTTATAATATGCTAATTAGCCTCTAGGTGCAGGGGGGGCATTGCCCCTGCTCCTAGGGGCTCCGTTCTCCCACTTTTGGACACGCGCTGCTACACTAGATTGACAGGTCCAGGCAGCGTTGGTCTCCTACTGCCAGCCCTGTCTGCCGTGTATATCTCGCTCCTGCGCCATCCCGTTCATTATTTGGCGCAGGTGCAGTGAGTGAAGGGTGCTCGCCAGCTGCCAGATTCCTCACTGCGCCTGCGAGATATCCGCAGCGCATAGGGCCGGCAGTTGGAGGTGAATGCTGCCTGGCCCTGTCAATCTAGTGTAACAGGGCATGGCCAGAGGTGGGAGAATGGATCCCCTAGCAATGCCCCCTTGCCCCTAGAGTCTAATTAGCATATTATAAAAGTTATATTTCTGGAGTAACGGCATAGATAAAAGTAGGAATAGGCTAGTTAGGTTCAGCTGACATTAGCACATCGCTAATGTCAGCTAGTTTAATAGGGTTAATTCTGGTGACAGAAACCCTTTAAGTTGGTGCTTCTGCAGTAGAGTAGGGTTAAAGGCTGCTGGGGCTCTTCTGCTCTAAGAACTAGCTTTAAGCATCAGCCATGGTTTCTAGAGCAGACTCCTCACCGACAGTGGGGGTCTCAGGACATTCCGATTTCAGCTAAGTGTGATTGCTGCGATCCATGACAGCACACTCATCCCTTTTATAGGATCACCAGGTTTTCTACTGACCCAATCAGAGATTGGAGATCCATGAGCAAGCAAAGGACCCCAGGGCTGTCTAGTAAACCTGCTGTTAGGCACACTAGTGTCACCCTAACAACAGGCTAAGTCAATAAAGTCTTAATAAAGCCCTGCACTGGCGGTGGATCCGCCGCAGTTATTTCGAGGCACTGGCCTCTACATAACTTTGGCGGATCCACCACTTCTTCTAAAGGTAAAACAGCTTCCTAGAACCTAAAAGAGGCATAAAAAAATGGTAAATGAGATGGGCTTGCCGACACGTCCCCTTCCCTGCCCATGTCACACCCACTTTTTTAGACCTGCCATGAGCGGAGAGAAGTCACAGATAAATAAACCGATAAATTAATTCTTCACGGTATTAGGCCTCTTTCACACGAGCGCCATGTTTTTGGCCCAGATAGGATGCAGGCGTGTCGCGGGAAAATGCGCGATTTTTCCGCGCGAGTGCAAAACATTGTAATGCGTTTTGCACGCGCGTGAGAAAAATCGCCATGTTTGGTACCCAAAGTCGAACTTCTTCACAGAAGTTCGGGTTTGGGATCGCTGTTGTGTAGATTTTATTATCTTCCCTAATAACATAGTTATAAGGGAAAATAATAGCATTCTTAATCCAGAATGCTTAGTACAATAGGGCTGGAGGGGTTAAAAAAAGATGATTTAATTTACCTTAATCCACTTGTTCGCGCAGCCCGGCTTCTTTTCTGTCTTCTTCTTTGAGGAATAGGACCTTTGATGATGTCACTGTGCTCATCACGTGGTGATGGATCATGTGACGGACCATGTGATGAGCGTAGTGACGTCACCACAGGTCCTTTTCCTGTGCACAGCAAAGATGAAGACAGAAGAGAAGCCGAGCTGCGCGAACAAGTGGATTAAGGTGAGTTAAATTATTTATTTTTAATTGTACTAAACATTCTGTATTAAGAATGCTATTATTTTCCCTTATAACCATGTTATAAGGGAAAATAAAAATGATTGTGTCCCCATCCCGATCGTCACCTAGCGTGAAAATCGCACTGCATCCGCAATTGCTTGCAGATGCTTGCGATTTTCACACAGTCCCATTCACTTCTATGGGCCTGCGTTGTGTGGAAAACGCACAAAGAGGAGCATGCTGCGATTTTCACGCAAACGCACAAGTGATGCGTGAAAATCACCGCTTATCTGCACAGCCCCACGCACAGCCTCACGCATCGCACCCGCGCGGGAATCTCGCCTGTAGGTCAGGCAATTCTTACTAAGTGTAGGATTTTTACAATGTGCTCAGAAAAAGTTTACTTTTTCATCAAAAAATTGCTTTTTAAATATTTTTGGTACTTTGTGCTAATTTAGGCGTATTTCTGTTTCATGAATGACCACCAAAGAGTATAATATATTGGTCATACAGGAGTATAGTAATGTATTATAAGCTTAAAATAAACCTGTAAAATAATAACTTTGTGGAAGTTTAAAAAAAATGTATAAATAATGTATGAAAAAAGTGTCCAAAAATGTTTATAAGCCCATATATTTTTTTTTTTATAAATTTTTTTACGAGCCCATTGTAAAAATCCTACACTTAGGTAAAGAATTTATTGGGTTATTTAGGGTGAAATCTGAACCCCCAAACAGCAAAAAAAAATACATAATATTTTTTCTAGCATAAAACAATACTTTATACAGCCATTGCAATAAAGAATAAATAAATAAATAAATAAATAAAACAGTTACAACTGCTGAGAAAAAAAAATGCTAGTCGGTTGTCAAGGCCCTTTCAGGGCTGGTTATTATATAAAGGGTTAAATCTTTGTGCCAGGGACTCGAAGCCCTGTATCAGAAAGACAATGTTCTAACCACTATAAAAATACATTAAGTCATTTCAGAAGAATTCTTTCCAATTTAGATACAAAACAAAGGTGGAAAGTTATAGTAATGCATGGGTTGATATTAAGGTTAACTCTAAATTTTAAACCTCACCTTCATCTGATGCATCGTTTCTACAGTTAACAGAAAATTGCAATATTCCTAAATGAATTGTTCTGTTGTCTCCTGTATCAAATTGAAACCACTAAACAGATAACAAAGGTCGTTGTGAACTAGTAATTAAAATAACAATGCTTCCTGAGCTGTGACCTTAGTGAGCTATGGGGTGTGCTCACTTCAGGCTCATTGGCAGCAGGATTTCATTATCTTCAGTTGCACTAAGTGACAAATTATTATATATCTGCGAGAGATTAAAATCAGCTTAAATGCGGGAAGTAGAAGTTTTAGATAAAGGTCTCTCCAACATGGAGCTCTTAAGACAGCAGTCAAGCAGTGTGCCAGTCAGGAAGCGACTTGTTAGTCAAGAAAATAAATGTTCAGGGAACCTCTGGAGATATGTCTGCTGAGTGATGTATGACTAGGAAAGGAAGAAAACAACATGTTCGCTGTGATTCCTGAAGAGGAATGTCATGGGTCAGCTCCGACATTCACCAATTAGTTGTTCAAAACTAATTACTAATAAAAACATGGTTCTGGGTTTTGGTTTCTGAAAATATACACTGTAAGGGCAGGTCATGCCTACCGACCAAAACGGCCAAGTAACAAAAATAGGATAAGATAAAAATCCATAAAATATATCTGCCGCACTATAATATATCTTGAACAATTGAAAAAAACGTTGATTGAATTTGGAATTAAACATTTATATGTCCTATGGCTATTTACCAAACTAAGTATAGGTAAATAAAGTCTAGCCTCTTTAGGTTACGACCACACAGCGTGGTCATGGGCAGCAGTGCTGCGGTCAAGTACCAAACATCCAATTAGGCCGCAGCTGCCTCAATGCAATACTGCGCAGCCATTAACAAAGCAGACCAACTATACAGAGAGGTCTTCATTAGTTAAATCAGAGGCAGCTACAACCTTATTGGCCACGCAATACTGGACAGCAGCACTACCGAATACCCCATGACCATGCCGTGTGGTCGTATCCTTGGCATGCTGAGTGACCTAGAAGTGGGGATGTCCGGGTCTGATTTTAAACAGACTTTCAACTCCTTTGTACCATCAGGGAACAGAAACTAGACCCTAAAAGCCAAATAAGGTTGATGATTATACTTTTTTCCTAGTTGTGTCCCATCAAAAAAAAGATCAGGCTTTGGGCCATAAGGCTTAAGGCACTGTATTATCACTAGACAATAAAAATAAAGAACCTGGATCACACCTCCTCATGCTATGCTTTGATCTAATAACTGCTTCTCAGCATCATAAATAGTATACAGGCCCTTATGTTGCATGCTATATATGAGGCATTAGTATACATTTTGATCAAAAAGCATAAGCCCACTCACCACGACTAGTGATGAGTGGCAGGGGCAATATTCAAATTCACGATATTTCGCGAATATTTAGTAGAATATTCATCATATATTTGCAAATTCGAGAATTCGAGATTATATTCTTGATTGCGAAAATCGGCAATGTAATATTCGCGTAATGCGTGCGAAATACAGGCGTGATGTTTACTGTTAAAAAAAATAAGCGCTATATTCTAAATATTAGCAAATTCTCAAGGTTCCGATATTTGCGATTAAAATTCGCTATTCAAATATTTGCGCTCAACACTTACCACAACAAGATTGCCTCCTCGAGTGGGAACCTACTCTAAATTTGGCAGGGCACTGCACAGCGACCACCAGCGCCACAGCACCGCACCAGGAGACGGCGGGACCCAGCAGCCAAACAGCACCTCTGCTGCTTGGCAATGCCACCCTGGCACTGGGCCCCACCAACCCACCAGCATAGCATCACAGCAACAATGGCCGCCACGCAGCACTGCGCCATGTGAACATATTCTCATATTCTCTCAGCAAACTAGGGCATTAAAGTACAAGCATGCAATGGTGATTTCCTCATCTCAAACAATTTATTGAAACAAAAGCCAACAACAGCGGTAGGTATACCCCACAAAAAATGCCAATGTCTCAATAACTCGTCATGTGGCCTTGAGCATCAATTACAGCTTGACAACGACATCTTATGCTGTTCACAAGTGGACTCATTGTCTGTTGAGGTATGGCATCCCACTCTTCTTTAAGGGCGCCCCTCAGGTCATTGAGGTTCTGGGGTACAGAGTTATGAGCTGCAACACGGCGACACAGCTGATCCCATATGTTTTCAATGGGATTCAGGTCTGGAGAAAGTGCAGGTCACTGAGGTACCCCAGTCTCCAGGAGCCATTCCCCAATGATGTGACCTTGATTAGCTGGCGCATTGTCGTCCATGAAGATGAAATTAGGCCTGTGTTGTTCATGCAGAGGCGCAATGACTAGATTATTAATGTTATTCAAGTAGAATGGGCTTGTCACTGTACCATTCACAAAGCGTAGGGCAGTTCTGTATTGACTAGACACACCTGTCCACACTGTAACACAACCACCAAAGGCTCACCAGTGGCTGATGCATAGCGCTCTCCTTGATGTCTCCAACATCATCCGTCAGTCATCATTTTTGCTCAGCGTGAATTGACTTTCATCAGTGGACAGCACTGAGGCCCACTGGTCCCTCATACAGCGTAGATGCTCCCCGACCCATGCAAGACGATGACTCCTATGCCTGGTGGTGTGGTCAGGTACCCTTGCAGGTCGTCTAGCACGCAGACTACGCTGATGTAAACAGTTTCGAATGGTCTGATGTGACACTTTGGTGTCTCTCACCTACCTTAAATGTGCCTGGAGTTGTGTGGCATTCATCATCCGGTTCCGCAGGGCATTGTTCACAATGAAGCAGTCATCAGTGTGGGATGTGGTCAAAGGACGTCCACTTCTATGCCTTTCTGTGTCTCTTCCAGTCTTTTTGTATCTGTGTTACAACCTTCTGATGACACTCTGTCACACTCCAAGTTCAATGGCCACTTCCGTCTGACAAACATCATGCTTGAAGCCTGAAAATGGTGAGGTACTGTTGATCAATTGGTAGGTGTCATCTTGTCTCATGATGTCAAAATGTTCAAATTCTAAGTGAACCAGGAAAGTTATTGGGCGATTCATGGATCAAACACCTGTTGTGAATTTTGCCGTTAAGCTCCTTGTTAGAGAACAGCAGGTTGTGCAAAAAGTACTGAAACATTGAACAGTTGGACATGTGCATTCAAAAGTTTAGAGAAGGTCACATTAAGTTCACCTGTAAAGGTTAGAGTGCATTTTAGGTTCATCCTAAAATTTCAGCCACAAGCCAAATATCCCATTTTGTGGGATATTTGGCTTATATCCCATTTTGTGTATAACATAATTTTTATTTAACACAAGTCAGGGTTTGTTCAAGACTTTTAATGACCTCAGACAACCCCTTTAAGCTTATTGGCAACTTATTTCCAGGATGGGATTTATTTCCAAGGTCACTGCAAAATGCTAAAAACAATGTGTTAATGAGCCTGTGGTGGTCAAAAACATAGTTGTTTCTTGTTTTTTTCTTTCCTTTTTTTTCCACTGAATAATTTCCTATGAGGCCCCATTATAACAGGATCATATTCCTTATTCCCTGACCATCCCATTGCCGGAGTGTTACAGTCTTGTGAGAGATTACAAGTTTGCTGTGCTATTTCCTACAGATGTGCCTTCAAAAGATTAGATAACTTCTTCCCTTCTTACGTCTTTACAGATGTTTTAACAATTATAAACATTTAATACATTTTACTCTTAATCCATCTACATATTACTATATGAAATGTGTGTCGATATTGATGGACAGTAGTGAACCTGAACAGTACATGTTTAGGATTGCTAGTATTACATTAGAGAAAATACTTTATGGCAGTTGTGTAGTTTGGTAATGCAGTTTTGTAATGTCTGCAATTTTCACCTTCTGTATGTTTTTTTATAGAAGTTACAACTGAATATGTATACTGTAATGTAATCAAAATACGTAATTGTCTAGGATTTTACAATATACTCAGGATCAGTGTCAGACTGGGGTACCTAGGGTCCACCAGTAAAATTTATTTTGGGGGACCACCGTATGGATACATTCAAATATGATAAATAATCTAACAAGTTTTTTATATGAACATAGGCTGGTTAAGGTGCTGTACATTGAATATATATCAAAAAGGATTGGAATGGCACTCCGTTTTGTAAGGGAATAGATCCCAAAATGGAGGTGCTCAGCGGAGAGGCTGGTATCGCCACTAATATATAATATACAAATCCACGGCACACTCAACTATTGTTTGATTCGAAAAGAAATATCGTATTTTTATTGTATCCAGCACCAACAATATTTAGTTTCAAAGAAAACTGATAAAGCAGGGCCAACGTTTCGGTCCTAACCGGACCTTGGTCACGGCCGATGTGGTTCAGAAGCTGTGTGTAATCGTTGGTGGTAATACCACCAACGATTACACACAGCTTCTGAACCACATCGGCCGTGACCAAGGTCCGGTTAGGACCGAAACGTTGGCCCTGCTTTATCAGTTTTCTTTGAAACTAAATATTGTTGGTGCTGGATACAATAAAAATACGATATTCCTTTTCGAATCAAACAATAGTTGAGTGTGCCGTGGATTTGTATATTGTACATTGAATATACACTGCCTGTTAAAAAAAAAAGTCGCCACCAAAAAAAAGCCTTTAACTTAGATTATGATATGCATTCGCTGTGGCATTGTTTCGATAAGCTTCTGCAATGTTGCAAGATTTATTTCCATCCAGTTTTGCATTCATTTTTCACCAAGATCTTGCATTGATGATGGTAGAGTCTGACTGCTGCGCAAAGCCTTCCCCAGCACATCCCAAAGATTCTCAATAGGGTTAAGGTCTGGACTCTGTGGTGGCCAATCCATGTGTGAAAATGATGTATCATGCTCCCTGAACCACTCTTTCACAATTTTAGCCCGATGAATCCTGGCATTGTCATCTTGGAATATGCTCATGCCATCAGGGAAGAAAAAAAACTATTGATGGAATAACCTGGTCATTCAGTATGTTCAGGTAGTCAGCTGACCTCATTCTTGGAGCACATACTGTTGCTGAACCTAGACCTGAGCAACTGCAGCAACCCCAGATCATAGCACTGCCCCCACAGGCTTGTACAGTAGGCACTAGGCATGATGGGTGCATCGCTTCATCTGCCTCTCTTCTTCCCCTGATGTGCCCATCACTCTGGAACAGGGTACATTTGGACTCATCAGACCACATGACCTTCTTCCATTGCTCCAGAGTCCAATCTTTATGCTCCCTAGCAAATTGAAGCCTTTTTTTCTGGTTTGCCTCACTAATTAGTGGTTTTCTTACGGCTACACAGCTGTTCAGTCCCAATCCCTTCAGTTCCCTTCTCATTGTGCATGTAGAAATGCTCTTACTTTCACCATTAAACATAGCCCTGAGTTCTACTGTTATTTTTCTTCAATTTTATTTCACCAAACGTTTAAAGGGGTTGTCCGGGTTCAGAGCTGAACCCGGACATACCGTTATTTTCACCCCGGCAGCCCCCCTGAGCCTAGCATCGGAGCATCTCATGCTCCGATGCGCTCCAGTGCCCTGCGCTAGATCGCGCAGGGCACAGGCTCTTTTGTTTTTAATAACACACTGCCGGGCGGTAACCTCCGCCCAGCAGTGTGTTCGGTGACATCACCGGCTCTAAGGGGCGGGCTTTAGCTCTGCCCTAGCCGTTTTACTGGCTAGGGCAGCGCTAAATCCCGCCCATCAGTGCCGGTGACGTCACCGGGGTTCCTGTCAGCCCCATGGAGAGCCCGGTACGTCACCGGAACTCTGAAAAATGCCTTTGCCCTGCGCGATTTAGCGCAGGGCAAAGGAGAGCATCGGAGCATGAACTGCTCCGATGCTCATGTCAGGGGGGCTGCTGGGGTGAAAATGGAGGGCTGTCCAGGTTCAGCTCTGAACCTGGACAACCCCTTTAAGTGATCACCGATCACGACCATTCAGGATTTTTTTCCCACCACATTTCTTCCTCGAATACGATGGGTCCCCACTATCCTTCCAGTTTTTAATAATGCGTTGGACAGTTCTTAACACAATTTTAGTAGTTTCTGCAATCTCTTTAGATGTTTTCTCTGCTTGATGCATGCCAATGATTTGACCTTTCTCAAACAGACTAGCATCTTTTCCACGACCACGAGATGTGTCTTTCGACATGGTTGATTAAGAAATGAGAAACAACTCATTGCACCAGTTGGGATTAAATAACTTATTGCCAGCTGAAAGATAAATCGCCCATGCAGTAAATATCCAATAGGAGGCTCATAACTATTTGCTTAGTTAAATGCAGGTGGCGACTTATTTTTTGTACAGGCAGTGTATGCATGTAGTGCAGTAAGTCTAATGTTCAGGGGGTGGGAGACTAGGGGCCCACCTTGCTCAGGGGCCCACCGGGGGATTCCACTGTACCCCTGTGGGCCAGTCTGAGCCTGCTCAGGATATGCCATCAATATCTGAATGGTGGGGTGCGACAAACCGCCATCTAGATGTTCTGCAGTAGTTCTGGCTCCAACTTCTACTACACAATGGACGGAGCTGTGTAGTTCCTGTCCTTAGAGTTACTCAGAAACAGCTGAATGGCATAGCTGCAGGGTGATGACATTCAGACATTAATGGCCTATCTTGAGGATAAAGCCATCACTTGTAGGGAGCCTTTCAAGGAATTCGTGTAGCCTAAACTATGGGCAGCAAATGATCCCAACATACATACTGTATGTTGTACTCTGAAATATTGTTGTGTTTCAGAAAAAAAACATGAAATAGCCATGAAAGAGAGGGCAGTCTATAGTGAAAAACCTGTGAATCAACCTGAGATGGGTGGAGAAAAGTCGACAGGAACACATGCCCATTACTCTTCTGTTCCAAGCTCATTATTAAACTATGATATGACTCTTATTTACTAATGTTATTGTGTCTTGTCACAACATGTGACAAATGTAGTGCAATTTGGCACATTTTGGTGCATTTCTGGCACATCTAGCTATAGATAAATCCACAGCAACTATCTAAGGGTGTGTGGCTTAGTGATGAAGGGTGTGGCCCAATATGTGACATTTTGTGCCAAAATTGCACAAACATTTAGGCATACAATTCTGTTGCAATGTAAACCACCCAATAGACGGTATACATTTGGACAAAGTTGTCTATCCGTGCATTGAATTTATCACCCAGTGTGACCCTCTTCGCAGGAATAGTAAATCTGTCTTTGAAATGAGGAAAAACATAGCTGTTTGTAACAACAAAACCTGTCCATATTTCATGTGTAGCTCGGTAATAGTGAAACTCCCTTTAGCACTAGCACAGTACATCACTAACTAAAATATAAAGGAAAAGGTTAATAATCCAAGACCTCCTATAGTGAAGTGAAAATGAGCAAAATCTTTATTAATCAAATATATTTAAAACATATAAAATAAAAAAGTTATCTATTAATAAAAATAAATTAAACTAATCCAATAAAAAAAATCCAATCTGAAATGGTTGGAACTCTGAGACCCCCAGGAGCCCCAGTACTGTATTCTGCTATCTCTGGCACTTCCATGTAGAATGCATGGAGTGTCCCTGTCCATGCCCCGCACGTCGAACTGATCAGTTAGTTACCCCCTACCTACTAGATAGGGGATAACTTTTAGTTAGTGTTGAGCAAATTGAAGTTCCCAAAGTGGACTTTGATTTGAATTTCAGGGAAAATTAGATTCGCCACGAAGCCGAATTTCCTTGTGCTTTGTGGTCACCTAATTCATTTGCACGGAAGGAATCCACCGCGGCTATCTTCATTGAAGATCCCGCACCAAATTTTGTGCGCCTTGATGTATGTCGTTACCACACCAGCTAGTGTGATGACGTCATCACGCACCACGTGAGATTTCCTCTTACTCTTTGCGAGCAAATGGATAAGGTGAGTATTTAAAATTTGTTAAATTTAACAGATTAACCCCTGACAGCCCTCAATGGTCATCTCAGATGCCTCGATCGGTGATGAATGCAGCATCTGAGGGCTTCAATGATGGGGGGGGGGGAACAGCTCCATCACTGTTCCCTGTCAGAAATGCGCTTTGTGACAAAGTAATTTCCCAAATTATTTTGTCACAAGCAAATTTCTTTGTGAAATTCGGCGAAGCAGCCGTATCGAATTTTTGAGAACTTTGCTCATCTCTACTTTTAGTAACCGGAATACCACTTTAATCTAAACCGTGTTCTGATATTTTTCATACACTGTACATGATCTAAAACAGGGATTAAAATATAAGGCTCCATCCTTTGTATTAAACTCCTATATTTATATGTACATTGTTTAGGTTTCCTGCACATGACCGCATTTTTGGGTCCACATTTTTTGCCGATTAAATACAAACACATTCATTTTTAATGGGGCTGCAAAAAATGTGACCAGCACACCATGTGCTGTCCGCAACTGTATGTCCGTCTCGCCATCCTAAAAAAAAGATAGAACATGTCCTATTCTTGTCATTTTTGCAGATAAGAATAGGCATAGGGTGGGACATACAGAACGGCAAAATGCAGGACGCATGTGGACGGTATCTGCTTTTTGCGGATCCATGATTTGCGGACTGCAAAACATATACAGTCGTGCACATGAGGCCTTAGGGTACTTTCACACTAGCGCTTTTCTTTTCCGGCACTGAGTTCCGTCAAAAGAGCTCAATGCCGGAAAAGAACTGATCAGTTTTATCCCCATGCATTCTGAATAGAGAGCATTCCGTTCAGGATGCATCAGGATGTCCTCCATTCAGTCAGCACAGTTTTACCTCCGGCCAAAAAAACAGAAGACTTGCCTGAATGCGGCATTTTTTTCCATAGGAATGTATTAGATCCGGCATTCAAAATACGGGAATGCCGGATCCGTCCTTCCGGTCTGCGCATGCACAGGCCCAAAAAAAGGTGAAAACAATAAATGCCGGATCCATTTTGCCGGATTTGCCAGAAAGACGGATCTGGCATTTCAATGCATTTTTCTGACTGATCAGGCATTTTTAAGACTGATCAGAATCCTCTTGGCATACGTAGCCTTACATAACAGGTCGATTCTTCACCCAGTTTAAAGATCCAATAAAATGGATTGTATTGATACCCAGATAACCATCATGATGTCTAGATTCCTGAAGGGACTGGTCGATGAACTCATACATTTTTGAGGAAATCAATAAACAGATCCATGTCACAAATGCTGAGGTCAATAACATTCCTTAATAATGTATCATCCACAAAGGGTCAACGAGCTTAAGCTGTTGTTCTGAGAAAACAAGGACATTAAAAGGTTAACACAATTGCTTGCCATCCTAGAAGACTGCTTTGCTATTGGTTATTTTCAGTTTAAATCCAGGAATTTATAATGATGATCCATCCCCAACATAAGTCACCATTATCACAACAGCGGGGGTCTAACATCCGGCACCCCCACAGATCAGCTGTATTAGGGAGCTTCCACGCTCACCGAAGCTCCTAGCAGCTCTCCAAGCACAGCGCCATACATTGTATAGAGGCTGTGCTTGGTATTGCAGCTCAGCCCCCTTGATTTAAACAGGGCTGAGCTGCAACTAGGCCATTAGGCCATATGACCGATGTATGGTATTGTCACATGACCTCATGGAGCACCAGTCTCTTCTAACAGCTGACCGGCAGGAGTCCCGGTGTCGTCCGCCCACTGATCTGATATTGTTGGTCTATCCAGAGGATAGGTCATCAATATAATTTTCCCGGGTAACCCCTTTAACCCTATAATTTCCAGAGAAGGTAAAACTTAACATGTATGTAGCATCCACTGTCCTTCAGTTGTCATGTGAACAGCACTACTGATAAGCCTTACAGTAAATGCTTTTCTCTTCTGGAATGCAGAGCATTGTTATTAGGGCGACATGGAAAGCGGGTTTATCATGAAGCACAGACTGGTGGATTATTTCCTGAGGGGCCGCATTCCTGATGTACGCGGCGTCTGTTGACCAGTCAGCTCCATCCACTATGTGCTCAGTATCCTGTCTTGGAGAATGACCTTCTGTTCTTCTCCTTGTATCCAGGTCTATATTGAAAGGGCCGCTTGCACAGGAAAGCCTAGCAAGACAGAGTCATGGCCTATAGGAAGTTTTTGAGATATACACTCAAAGTCTTTTTAGGAAAAGCAGCAATGTTTATGTTCCTGTCTTTGAAATGATTAAGCATTAGAGAAATTCCAGCTACGCGCAGTACAAGCCGGCAGGTGCAAACAAGGCAGCTGTACACCTCAATAATAAAATGCAAAAAAACAAGTCAGCATTCCAGTCTGAAATTAGATTCCGCATCCAAAGACATCTGAATTCAGGCCAACGTGCCATTTCCCAGCTTTATTTGTGTCTGCATTTTTTTCTTCTGAACGTGAAAACATTTGAATAGAAAGCGCTGTTTGGTTTACGAGGGATACACTCTTCCATTTCAGCACGCCAGTTCCTTTATGTTTGTTCACCATGTTAATAAAAGTCAATTTTACTCTTCCAAGGCCATTTCCATCAAATTAATCATTTGCACCTGAATAAAATGGCCGCCATCCCAATGTACCACAGCAGTGACAATGGCTTCAAGGGGAGTTTTCTCTCCAGTGGTGTAATGTGTTATGTTAGAATAGGACAATGCAGGTGCAGGGGTTGTTGTATTGTGGGAATTTGAGGAATTACAGATGATGACTGAAGTGTTTCATGCCCAGTACAGTATCACTGCAGACTTAAAGGGTCACTGGGTTTTAATAAAACTTTTGCTATAGTATAGAGACATATCAAAGTTTTGATTGTTTGGGTCTGAGCGTTGAGACCCCCACCGATGGCTAGAATTAGAAGACAGAAGCTCTCACATATTGCGCCCTCCCTCTTTACTGCAAGAGACAACCTAAGATAGACTAAAAAGAAAGTCTATGGGCCTGTCTCGATTCTGTCCTATGCAGTGAGGAGAGAGAGCAATATGTGAGTGCTTCTTGTGCATCCTTGCTCCTCCTGCCTCTTCTATCAATCGCTCACTCTCTCTCCTTCTTGTTTGACAAGGCCAGGTTCCTGCAGTGATCTCACCTGGCCCTGTCAGTTAAGAACATCTAGTGTAAAAAAGTTGAAAATATTTTGGCATTTTGTGACAGCCTCTTGACTTTTCCAAAAAGTGGGCAGGATGTGAGCAGTAAATCCTCATTGAATCCATATGCAAATATTAAAGGGGTTCTCTGAGTTATTTTTTTTGTTCTTTGTGTGTTTCTAACTAATCAAATGTAAGGGTTTTACAATTCACTTACTTCATCTGCAGTGGCTCCTTTCTCAGATCTCACTGAGAGTCACATGACCTGTGATGTCAGCTTCTCTCTCTGCTCTGAAGATGTTTAGTGCACATGCCTGAGGAGCAGGTCTGTGTCTGTGCACGAGATGTCTGTAACAGCCTCTGTTGTTCGCCGTGACACTGTTGCCGTGCATGCTATTGCCAGCGGCAACGTGTGTTTGTTACAGCATGTAGGTGCCATGGCCTCTGTGTTCACTGTGACAAGGTTGCTGTGCATGCTGTTGCCAGCGGCAATGTGTGTTTGTTGCAGCTTGTAGGTGCCTGCCCCTTTTATCCTGATTACCTTCCCTGTTTGGTGCTGGAGGGGTTAACTATCTGGCTGGTGGGGATCTAAGTGTGTCCTGGGTGTGGTCTCTTGCCTCTTTATATCCTGGTGTTGTGAGTCTGAGGGCAGTTGCCACCCAGCCTTTGTGTTAGCTGGAGTTTTGCTTCTTTCCTGGATATACCAGCTTTCCAGTGGGAGAGCCTCCTAGCTAGACATAAATTTCACTATGATGTCTCCCCTATGTTCTGTCTGTCCTTTTCCCATCCTCACTTGTTGTCTTGTTTGGTGTGGTTCCGTGTTTTGGGTGTGTGTTTATGTCTAGTTCGGTGTTCCATGTCTGGTATGTTTGGTGTTGGATTTCAGCATGTTTCCTAGACATGTCCACTGTCTATCTGTTGGACCTTCGGAAGGGGGTGTCTGGGTTCCTCGGAGGGGGAATCACAAGTCAGTGAGCCATGCTTCCTGTCTGCATGGGGTCCGCGGCAGGTAAGTGCATGTTGTTTCTGGGCTCTTACCTGCCGATCCAGTGGCTGTTCGCTGGCTGTCCCTTCCCTTGCAGCTAGGCTGTTGGAGACTCCTTTTAATCCGTTTCTGGATGAACAGGTCGTCTCCTGCTCCTAACCTTATTTCAGGGATCTTCAGGGTGACTCAGGGTCTGAGGTTCCTGTGTATGAGCCCACCTACCATCTGGGTCTGCTCCTATGTTTAGGAGTCAGGGCCAGGATTAAGGTGGCTCTAAGAGGTGACCTGCTCCCTTTTTCTGGTGTTCAGGCCTAGCTGCTTTCTTACGCTATATGGTGGGGAGTTTTCCCCCACTCCCCACCATGACAATGTCACTGTGCTGGACACGCCCCCCTGTACTGCCATCTGCTGCTGTCTGCCCTGTGTCTCCCTCCCACTGGATTCTTCAGCGAGGTTTTACCCTTCTACCATTAGCAGCACAGACTCAGGGATGGAGGCTTTGCCGAGCAGCTGCAAGCAGTGAAGAGACAAATGCTGGGCACATGATCTTTACTCCTCATCCTGCAGACACAGAGCTGACAGACAGGAGGAGTTCTGCAGAACATTGAAAAAAAAAACAGGCAGGGGGAAGATCCTGTGTGTATTAGCAGTGTCTTTGTACAGCTGGGACTTTTAGTCCTACAAATGCAACATGCTGCTGAGTCTCCAGCAGTCAGACATTTCACTCAGGGCTCCCCTTGCAGAGCAGGAGGAGGGGCAGTCTTTGTTGACATCCACAAATATTCATGAGGAAAACCTCAGAGATTGCTGTTATTGCAGGTAAACAAAGGCCAGAATAGAACTAGGAAAATTAGGAAATATAATTGTTTTTGCCTAAAACCTGCTTAGCTTATGTATATATTGCTGACTATGAGACTTAGGCCTCATGCACACTGCCGTGTTTCACGGCCGTATGCGGGCCGTGGAACCGCGGCCTGGATCCCTCCTGAGAGCAGGAGCGCACGGCGTCACTGGTTGCTATGACGCCGTGCGCTCCCTGCTGCCGGCACAGAACAGTAATACACTGGTATAGATCATACCAGTGTATCACTGTATTGCGGCGGCAGCAGGGAGCGCACAGCGTCATAGCAACCAGTGACGCCGTGCGCTCCTGCTCTCAGGAGGGATCCAGGCCGCGGTTCCACGGCCCGCATACGGCCGTGAAACACGGCAGTGTGCATGAGGCCTTACAGTGCTATTTTTTTTTTTTACCACATCTCGGACAATCCCTTTAACCGCCTCCGGACTGCCTAACGCAGATGTGCGGTCCGGAGGCGGCATCGCTGCGCAGACTGACGCATATACGCGTCATCTCGCGAGACGCGAGATGACGCGCTTTGCCGGCCCGCGCATGCGCAGTTCGGGCCGGCATTTCGTCGAGGAGTAATTCGTCATCAGCTTGCCAGCCAATGATCGCGGCTGGCAAGCTGATGATTTTAAAAAAATCCAATCAGAGTGCCAGATAGCAGATCATATTAGTAAATATGATCTGTTATATGGCTGCCTGCTCCTCTGCTGGTTCTTTTCGTCGGTTGTATCCAGCAGAGGAGCAGGCTACACAGTGAGTACACCAACACTACACACTTAGCCCCAGATCACCCCCCTGAACCCCAATTAACCCTTTGATCACCCCTTTGATCGCCCCTGTCAATCACTAGTGAAAGGAAAAAAGTGATCAGTGCAAACTGTCACTTTTTTTTTTCACTGGTATTGACCGTTAGGTTTTAGGTATAGTTTAGAACCCTTGGTTAGGTAGTTTAGGGATCAGTTAGCGCCCAGCCCACCGCACCGCAGTCCGTTATTCGCTGATTAGCGTATCGCTAATCAGCATTTGTACTTTTATAGTATCTGGAAGTGATCAAAACTGATCACGGTCAGATCTATAATTGTATTAGTGTCACTTTAGTTCTCCCTCCACCCAAAACGCAGTGTTTGCCCGATCAGGCCTGATCGGTCGCCCACACGTGCGTTCGCCCACACCCGCCCCACCGCAGTGACAAAATTTTTTTTTTTTTTTATCGCTGCACATTCACTTTACACGCACTGCGGCGATAAAAAAATCAGTTTTGATATTTTTTATCAACCGCAGCGGCCTCCGGTACTTTGCTAGCCTCCCCTTTGTAAGACAGGCTTGCTTTTTTTTCTTGGGTAGTCTCAGGGAATACCCCTAAATTTAGTTGCCCACATGTCAAACAGGGGGTATTCTTCTGAAGAGGCCTACAGGCTTCTGACCCAGTCGGATGAGGAATGGGAACCCTCATCTGATGAATCTAGCGGGTCAGAATACGAACCTGTAGAAAGCAGTGGCTCTCTGACCCAAAGTTCGGACGAGGAGGCTGAGGTCCCTGATAGCACCAGGCGTACCCGGCCCCGTGTCGCTAGACCACAGGTTGCGCAGGATCCGCTTCAAGAGCAGCAGAGTGGGGCTGCTGCTGTCGGATTACGTGGTGAGGCATACACCAGCAGCCCAGCCCTCCCTGGACCTAGTACCAGCACTGCCGTACAACCTGGTGAAGTGGCGAGCACCAGAAGGGCAGTTGAAGCTGGTACGGTGGCACGAGCAGTAGTGACCCCGTCGCAGCCACCGCAAAGACGTGCCCGTAGAGCCCCTAGAATCCCTGAGGTGCTGGCAAACCCTGATTGGCAGTCCCCAACTTCGGCCGCACCTGTAGTTTTCCCTTTCACTGCCCAGTCTGGAGTTCGGGTTGAGACAGCTCAGATCGGTTCGGCCCTGGGATTTTTTGAGCTGTTATTGACTGCGGATCTCTTAGACATAGTTGTGGCCGAAACAAACAGGTATGCCACACAATTTATGACCGCCAACCCGGGAAGCTATTATGCCCAGCCTTTCCGGTGGAAACCAGTCCAAGTTTCCGAAATTAAAACTTTTCTGGGCCTCCTCCTCAACATGGGTCTAACTAAAAAGCATGAATTGCGGTCATATTGGTCCACGAACCAAATTCATCACATGCCCATGTTCTCTGCTGCTATGTCCAGGGCACGTTTTGAGGCCATCCTGCGTTTCCTGCACTTTAGCGACAACACCGCCTCCCGTCCCAGAGGCCACCCTGCTTTTGACCGGCTCCGCAAAATTCGGCCCCTCATAGACCATTTCAACCTAAAATTTGCAGATTTGTATACCCCAGAGCAAAACATCTGCGTAGACGAGTCCCTGATACATTTTACCGGTCGCCTTGGCTTCAAACAATACATCCCAAGCAAGCGCGCCCGGTATGGGGTCAAATTGTATAAGCTCTGTGAAAGGGCCACAGGCTATACCCACAAATTTCGGATCTATGAGGGAAAAGATCAGACCCTGGAGCCGGTCGGTTGCCCTGACTACCTGGGGAGCAGTGGGAAGACAGTTTGGGACTTGGTGTCACCCTTATTCGGCAAGGGGTACCATCTTTATGTGGACAATTTTTACACAAGTGTGGCCCTCTTTAGGCATTTGTTTCTAGAACGGATTGGCGCCTGTGGTACCGCGCGAACTAGTCGCGCGGGCTTCCCCCAACGGCTCGTTAGCACCCGTCTTGCAAGGGGGCAGAGGGCCGCACTGTGTAACGAAGAACTGCTCGCGGTGAAATGGAGAGACAAGCATGACGTTTACATGCTCTCCTCCATTCACGCAGACACGACAATACAAATTGAGCGAGCAACCCGTGTCATTGAAAAGCCCCTCTCAGTCCACGACTATAACCTTCACATGGGAGGGGTGGACTTCAATGACCAGATGTTGTCTCCGTATTTAGTTTCCCGCAGAACCAGACGCTGGTATAAGAAGGTGTCTGTATATTTAATTCAATTGGCTCTGTATAATAGTTTTGTTCTCTACAGTAAGGCTGGGAGAACTGGATCCTTCCTCAAATTTCAGGAAGAGATCATCGAGAACCTCCTGTACCCAGGAGGTTCCGTGGCCCCATCCACCAGTGTAGTTAGCCGTCTACACGAGCGACATTTCCCCAATGTCGTTCCTGGTACCTCAACCCAACCGTCACCCCGAAAAAGATGTCGTGTCTGTAGCAGGAGTGGAATAAGGCGTGACACCCGCTATTTCTGTCCTGACTGTCCTGACCACCCTGCCCTATGCTTTGGAGAGTGTTTCCGGAAGTACCACTCACAGTTACACTATTAGCATAGGGATCATCTCACCAGGACAGGCACACAGGGCTATTAGGGCCCATTCACTCACACAGCTGCTGCAAACCTCTCCTTTCACCTGGGACAAAGTGCATAACGCACTTCGCCACATCTTTGGGCGATTTGCGCTTTGCACATTGACCCATGGGGAAGGAGAGGTTTGTTCTATAAAGGTAAAAAAAAAAAAAAAAAAAAAAAAGCACCAGTAAGCAAAAAGGTTAATGTTCAGTTAAAAAAGTTAAAGTTTATATATTCTGTTCCAAAGTTAATAAAATTATTGCGTTGCGGCCTGGTTTTTTCTTTTTTTTTACCTTCCAGGTGGACCAACCGATCAACTAGCTGCAGCACTGATGTGCATTCTGACAGAAGCATTGCGCTGCTGTCAGATTACACGCAAGTCGGTGTATGCGGCGCTGCAAGACGAGATTTCTCCTCTGCAGTAACAGATACGTTTGCCGAGGCATACGAGCTGAGGAGGAGGCGGCGTTCCTATGCTTTGGCAAACACTTTGTATGTAAAAAAAAAAATATATAAATCCCGGCAATGATTTATTCATCCACATCGATTGATGTGAATAGAGAAATCTGGTTTGCCAGGGCATACGAGCTAAGTGGGTATGGATGTTGGGCGGAGCTCCTATGTCCTGGCAGACGCCTTTCCCCTCCTTTTTTTTTTGGCAGAGATTTTTTCATCCACATTGATTGATGCGAATGAAGAAATCTGTGCCGTTCATTTTTTTCTTTCAGCCCAGAGGCTGAACGGAAAAAAAAATCTCATTACCTGTATGCTCAATATAAGGAGAATAACAGAAACTCCTAATGCTGGCCATACATGTAATGATTGCGGAGACCCTCAAATGCCAGGGCAGTACAAACACCCCACAACTGACCCCATTTTGGAAAGAAGACACCCCAAGGTATTTACTGAGGGGCATATTGAGTCCATGAAAGATTTAAATTTTTGTCCTAAGTTAGCGGAAAGTGAGACTTTGTGAGAAAAACAAAACAAAACAATTTCTAACTTATGCCCAAAAAAAAAATTCTATGAACTTGCCAGGCCCCTCATTGAATACCTTGGGGTGTCTTCTTTCCAAAGTGGGGTCACATGTGGGGTATTTATACTGCCCTGGCTTTTTAGGGGCCCTAAAGCGTGAGAAGAAGTCTGGGATCCAAATGTCTAAAAATGCCCTCCTAAAAGGAATTTGGGCCCCTTTGCGCATCTAGGCTGCAAAAAAGTGTCACACATCTGGTATCGCCGTATTCAGGAGAAGTGGGGGAATGTGTTTTGGGGTGTCATTTTACATATACCCATGCTGGGTGAGAGAAATATCTTGGTCAAATGCCAACTTTGTATAAAAAAATGGGAAAAGTTGTCTTTTGCCAAGATATTTCTCTCACCCAGCATGGGTATATGTAAAATGACACCCTAAAACACATTCCCCAACTTCTCCTGAGTACGGCGATACCAGATGTGTGACACTTTTTTGCAGCCTAGGTGGGCAAAGGGGCACACATTCCAAAGTGCACCTTTCGGATTTCACCGGTCATTTTTTACAGATTTTGATAGCAAACTACTTCTCACACATTTGGGCCCCTAAATTGCCAGGGCAGTATAACTACGCCACAAGTGACCCCATTTTGGAAAGAAGACACCCCAAGGTATTCCGTGAGGGGCATGGCGAGTTCCTAGAATTTTTTATTTTTTGTCGCAAGTTAGTGGAATATGAGACTTTGTAAGGAAAAAAGAGAGAGAAAAAAATTATCATTTTCCGCTAACTTGTGACAAAAAATAAAAAATTCTAGGAACTCGCCGTGCCCTTCACGGAATACCTTGGGGTGTCTTCTTTCCAAAATGGGGTCACTTGTGGGGTAGTTATACTGCCCTGGCAATTTAGGGGCCCAAATGTGTGAGAAGTAGTTTGCTATCAAAATCTGTAAAAAATGACCGGTGAAATCCGAAAGGTGCACTTTGGAATGTGTGCCCCTTTGCCCACCTAGGCTGCAAAAAAGTGTCACACATCTGGTATCGCCGTACTCAGGAGAAGTTGGGGAATGTGTTTTGGGGTGTCATTTTACATATACTCATGCTGGGTGAGAAAAATATCTTGGTCAAATGCGAACTTTGTATAAAAAAATGGGAAAAGTTGTCTTTTGCCTAGCTATTTCTCTCACCCAGCATGGGTATATGTAAAATGACACCCTAAAACACATTCCCCAACTTCTCCTGAGTACGGCGATACCAGATGTGTGACACTTTTTTGCTGCCAAGGTGGGCAAAGGGGCACATATTCCAAAGTGCACCTTTCAGATTTCGCAGGCCATTTTTTACACATTTTGATTGCAAAGTACTTCTCACACATTTGGGCCCCTAAATTGCCAGGGCAGTATAACTACCCCACAAGTGACCCCATTTTGGAAAGAAGACACCCCAAGGTATTCCGTGAGGGGCATGGCGAGTTCCTAGAATTTTTTATTTTTTGTCGCAAGTTAGTGGAATATGAGACTTTGTAAGGAAAAAAGAGAGAGAAAAAAATTATCATTTTCCGCTAACTTGTGACAAAAAATAAAAAATTCTAGGAACTCGCCGTGCCCTTCACGGAATACCTTGGGGTGTCTTCTTTCCAAAATGGGGTCACTTGTGGGGTAGTTATACTGCCCTGGCAATTTAGGGGCCCATATGTGTGAGAAGTACTTTGCAATCAAAATGTGTAAAAAATGGCCTGCGAAATCTGAAAGGTGCACTTTGGAATATGTGCCCCTTTGCCCACCTTGGCAGCAAAAAAGTGTCACACATCTGGTATCGCCGTACTCAGGAGAAGTTGGGGAATGTGTTTTGGGGTGTCATTTTACATATACTCATGCTGGGTGAGAAAAATATCTTGGTCAAATGCGAACTTTGTATAAAAAAATGGGAAAAGTTGTCTTTTGCCTAGCTATTTCTCTCACCCAGCATGGGTATATGTAAAATGACACCCTAAAACACATTCCCCAACTTCTCCTGAGTACGGCGATACCAGATGTGTCACACTTTTTTGCAGCCAAGGTGGGCAAAGGGACCCACATTCGAAAGTGCACCTTTCAGATTTCACCGGTCATTTTTTACAGATTTTGATTGCAAACTACTTCTCACACATATGGGCCCCTAAATTGCCAGGGCAGTATAACTACGCCACAAGTGACCCCATTTTGGAAAGAAGATACCCCAAGGTATTCCGTGAGGGGCATGGCGAGTTCCTAGAATTTTTTATTTTTTGTCGCAAGTTAGTGGAATATGAGACTTTGTAAGGAAAAAAGAGAGAAAAAAAAATTATCATTTTCCGCTAACTTGTGACAAAAAAAAAAATTCTAGGAACTCGCCGTGCCCTTCACGGAATACCTTGGGGTGTCTTCTTTCCAAAATGGGGTCACTTGTGGGGTAGTTATACTGCCCTGGCAATTTAGGGGCCCATATGTGTGAGAAGTACTTTGCAATCAAAATGTGTAAAAAATGGCCTGCTAAATCTGAAAGGTGCACTTTGGAATATATGCCCCTTTGCCCACCTTGGCAGCAAAAAAGTGTTAAACATCTGGTATTGCCGTACTCAGGAGAAGTTGGGTGTCTACTTTCCGAAATGGGGTCATTTGTGGGGTTTTTCTACTGTTTGGGCATTGTAGAACATCAGGAAACATGACAGGTGCTCAGAAAGTCAGAGCTGCTTCAAAAGGCGGAAATTCACATTTTTGTACCATAGTTTGTAAACGCTATAACTTTTACCCAATCCATTTTTTTTTTGCCCAAACATTTTTTTATCAAAGACATGTAGAACTATAAATTTAGCGAAAAATTTATATATGGATGTCGTTTTTTTTGCAAAATTTTACAGCTGAAAGTGAAAAATGTCATTTTTTTGCAAAAAATCTTTACATTTTGATTAATAACAAAAAAAGTAAAAATGTCAGCAGCAATAAAATACCACCAAATGAAAGCTCTATTAGTGAGAAGAAAAGGAGGTAAAATTCATTTGGGTGGTAAGTTGCATGACCGAGCGATAAACGGTGAAATTAGTGTAGTGCAGAAGTGTAAAAAGTGGCCTGGTCATGAAGGGGGTTTTAGCTAGCGGGGTTGAAGTGGTTAAGTTAAGGGCACTGAAGTAGGGCCCAAGCTGCTCTGCGCATCCTTGATCTTTCTGCTTCCTCTGCCAGCCCCTCCCTTTCTTTCTTGATTGACAGAGCCAGGTAAAATGACTATGCAGGATTCCAGCCCTGTCAATCAAGAAGAAGAGGGAGGGGCTGGTAGAGGTAACAGGAACATCAGGAGTGCACAGAGAGGCTTGGGCCAACCCTCAGTGCACGTAACTGCACATTTGAATATGGATTTAAAGCACTTTTTCTTATGACTGAGGCAATGGATTGCAAAGTGAATCAGGTATCATTACATTTAGCTGAGCTAGCCCTACAAGGCATTGCGTCTGGTTTAACAGTGACTTTCCTGGTGACAGGTTCTATAATATAAAACTAAGGCAGAGTGATAGCACTGCTGAAAAAACCTACAGTATAAGATGTTAAAGGGAACCTGTCACCGGGATTTTGGATATAGAGCTGAGGACATGGGTTGCTAGATGGCCACTAGCCCATCCGCAATACCCAGTCCCCATAGCTCTGTGTGCTTTTATTGTGTAAAAAAACCCGATTTGATACATATGCAAATTAATCTGAGATGAGTCAGAGCTTAAAAATATGACTCTTCTCTGGTCACACAAGTAAGATATGACTCTTTTATAATAATTAGCATATGTATCAAAAAAAAAAATTTATACAATAAAAGCACACAGAGCTATGGGGACTGGGGATTGCAGATGTGCTAGCGGCCATCTAGCAGCCCATGTCCTCAGCTCTATACCCAAAATCCCGATGACAGGTTCCCTTTAAAGATGTTAAAGTAATACATTTTCTTTCTATAATCTTACTTTTTGTTAAAGGTAAAAATCTTTCCTTTTGCACCTAGGTTTTAAATATTCCCTTTTTTCATAATTATTCATTACGGCTGTGACATGCCATTGACAAGTAGACAATTATCTTTTGGAGCCTATAAAAGATTAGATTTTGAAAGAATCAGTGTAACATATTCTACAATGGGAGACTTTCCCAGTCTTGGAGTTTAATTCACAAAAATAATTTGACATATTACATCTAAAGCTATCAAAAGCAACAAAGAAATCTACAGTTCCTGATTAATGGATGTTGTAAGTAATAAAATAATTGCAGTTTAAACTATGAAATGTGCCATATTACATAATACCTCTTATATGGAAAAAGAAGAAGAATAAAAAAGTTATAGGGGGGTCTGTGCTTCATAATATATTGGTCGAATGTTTCTCCAGCAGGTTTTTTTTTTTTACTAAAACAGGCATTTAAAATGCTGGTCTTAGTAAATTACCCCCATAGACTTTTATAATGTCTTTTGTTAACACAGACACAGGCCTCTTCATAAATTTGGCACATAAGCTGGTGTAGATTTGAAATATCATTTACGCCAGTAAATGACAGTAAATCCGGTGGGCCACCGAGGCCAGGCTCACTTTTTTGCCACTTTTAAAAAAGACAAGTGAAAAGTCATGTGCCATAATTTGCACCTTTTTTACATCATAATAGTGGAATAAACAGCTGCCTTACATCTGGTGGCATTAGAGTCAAAGCTTGTTAAGAGCTCATTTGAATTTCTTCCCTCCCAGAATTCCAGAGGAGCATGTATGGCCTATAAATCTCCTCACACTGATTAAGGTGCTCTCTACCTAAGGAGAGTTAGTTCCCCCCTTGCTCGGACTCAGGCCTCCTACCCAGTTAAGCCAGTACTCTCTGCTCTGCATTGATGAGGGGCAATCACCCCGAAACAGCTGTCTGCAGATGAGGTGCTTTAATATCCAAGTCATGTCTCAAGGCTTATTTTAAGAGCTGAATATTGACTTATAAGATAGCTGCCTTACATCTGGTGGCATTAGAGGCAGAGCTTGTTAAGAGCTCATTTGCATTTTTTCCCAATCCTTAACAATGCATGGGATTTGAGACTCTGCATGATAAAAGCTGAGCTCTGAGTTTATAAAGATATTCTAAAGAGCTTATCCCACAATTTATCAACTACCCACAGGATAAGTGATAAATGTCTGGTTGGTGGGGTACCAACTATTGGTATTCCCACTGCTCAAGAGCACTGAAATCCTGTGTCCCCCATTGGAATGAAGTGGCGATTGAACATGTTCACTGACACTCCATTTAAAGTGTATGGGACTGCAGGAGATTGCTGAATACAGTGCTCAGCTATCTCAGTCCCATACAGTTTAAAGGGACTTTGCAGTCCCATACAGTTTAAAGGGACTTTGTCGTCAGAAAATAACCTATAGTTTAAACATATATTTTTTTGAATTTTGGCAATTTTTTTTCTTCCCATTTCACTATTAGAGGTGAGCGAATCGAAGCTGAGGAAGTGGAATTTGATCTGAATTTCATGAAAAATTTGATTCGCACCGAATGCGAATGTCCTCGCACTTCGTGGTAACGAATCAAATTTTTCCCTAAAATGGCTGCTGCACGTGTGAGGATATGGGGCAAGTAACTCTGCGAAGGCGGGATCAACCATACTGACATGCATGCAGCCAATCAGCAGCCAGACAGCCCGATTATGTAACAGTCCTAAAAAATAGCGGCAGCCATCTTAGATTCTGCCATTCACCAGCATACTTAGTGCAGGGAGAGATGTGTCTGCAGGTGCTAGGGACAGTGCTAGGAAAGACTTGATTGTGGTGTAAAAAAAAAAAAACGATTTACAAGTGCAGGGAAAGATTATTTAAGGTGCAGGGAAAGGATAGGGTGGAATCATTCCAAAGCATTTCTGTTGAACAGGGTTCATTCGGGGAGGTTGCAGCCTGGGTAATAGGAACAATCCGATTACACCTTGCTGCACTGACTGGGGATCCAAATTACCATTCTACAGCTCTGTAATTCCAGAAAACCATTCTTATTAGGGTGCAAGTGCTGTTTGATACAGCCATTAACAGGGTTTATTACAAGGAAATATTTCTGTTTTTTATTTTCCCTTGTGCGGTGCAGTTATATGTTCTAAAGCATTTTTGGGCTTGTATTAGTGAAAAAATATGCTTATTAGCCGTTGTGTGGTGAAGTGCGAAAATTACAGCTCTTTTGTCATGTATTAGTGGCAAAAGTAAAATATATTTGCCACTGAGCGGTGCAGTTATCTGTTCCAAAGCCTTTTTTTCCGTGTATTAGTGGAAAAAGAAAAAATATATTTGCCGCTTAGCGATGCAGTTATCTGTTTTAAAGCTCTTTTTTGTGTGTATTAGGGGAAAAAGGAAAATATCTTTGCCGCTCAGCAGTGCAGTTATCTGTTTTAAAGCCCTTTTTTGCGTGTATTAGGGGAAAAAGGGAAAATATCTTTGCTGCTCAGCAGTGCAGTTATCTGTTCTAAAGGCCTTTTTTCCGTGTATTAGTGGAAAAATAAAACAAAATTTGCCGCTCAGCAGTGCAGTTATCTGTTGTAAAGCCTTTTGTGGCCTGTATTAGTGGAAAAAGGAAAAATATCTTTGCCTCTCAGCGGTGCAGTGATATATTCTAAAATAGTTACAGTATGCAACATAGGGATAGGTATACTATAAATTATGCTGACAAGCAGTTGTTAGATAAAAGGATAGTATTGAGGATGTGCGATCCAGTTTCACTCTTATATTTTACATGATATATCCTAAAGCACCGTTTGCTGTGTATTAGTAGAAGAAAAATTATCGTTGCAATCATCTGTTGAAAAGCCTTTTGTGTAAAAGTAGAAAGAAATTAGGGCTTTATTGACGTTCTGCAGTGCAGTGATATATTCGGAAGCCCTGTTTGCCGTGTATTAGTGGAAAAACACAAATTATATTCGCTGTTCATCATTGCACTCATCTGTTGAAAAGCCTTTTGTTTAAAAGTAGAAATAAATTATGGCCTAATTGCCGTTCTGCGCTGCAGTGATATATTGTGAAGCCCTGTTTGCCATGTATTAGTGGAAGAAAACAAATTATATTCGCCGTTCATCGTTGCACTTATCTGTTGAAAAGCCTTTTGTGTAAAAGTAGAAAAATATTAGGGCCTAACTGCTGTTCTGCGGTGAAGTGATATATTCTGAAGCCCTGTTTGCCGTGTATTAGGGGAAGAACACAAATTATATTCGCCGTTCATCATTGCACTTATCTGTTGAAAAGCCTATTGTGTAAAAGTAGAAAAATATTAGGGCCTAATTGCCTTTCTGCGGTGCAGTGATATTCTGAAGCCCTGTTTGCCGTGTATTAGTGGAAGAAAAAAATGTATTTCGCCGTTCATCGATGCACTTATCTGTTAAAAAGCCTTTTGTGTAAAAGTAGAAAAAAAGTAGGGCCTAATTGCCGGTCAGCGGTGCATTGATATATTTGGAAGCCCAGTTTGCCATGTATTAGTGGCAAAATAAAAATATATTCGACATACATCGTTGCACTCATCTGTTGAAAAGCCTTTTGTGTTGTGTAAAAGTAGAAACAAATTAGGGCCTAAATGCCGTTCTGCGGTGCAGTGATATATTCTAAAATCCAGTTTGCCGTGTATTTGTGGTGAAATAAAAAATATTTGATTTAACATTTGATTATTTGATCTAACAGTATGTCAGACAGAGAAGTGCCAGGCCCTGCACAGGGGAGTGGCAGAGGCATAAATGTTTCTGGCGCAGGCAGAGGTCGCAGAAGGGGTAACTTCGAGAGGCTTGAACTCCCAGTGTCAGCTAGTGGTCGTGTCGTGACCAGCAACCCAGCGGTTCTTAAGTGGTTGACTCGATCTTCTACTTCGTCGCAAGTGGCATCAGACACCCCCAGCCAAGAGTCAGTGGGTTCATCAGACACAGCCCTTAGTTGGCATGGCCTGGGAGCAGGCCCTGTGTCCTCACCTGTCCTCAACCTGCTTCTGTCCTTTTGTCCACTAGGCGGGCAAGTAGTGATGAAAACAGTGGCGTGGTCGCTGGTATTGGGAGTGGTCAGGCTCCTGACTCAGAGATCGTTGAGGAGGACATCAGTGACGTGCAGACAGTACTCGATGATGATGATGTAGCTGATTGCACTTGGGAGCCAGGTGACGAAGGTGCTTCATTTTTTTTTTCTTTATATAATAATGTAATATTATAAAATCCGGTGTCTCCATGATAAATCTGCAGCATGGAGGCCCCATGTGGCTTCTACACACTTTCAAAATAATCCTTCAGTGGGGCGAATAGATGCCGGATGATCGGGACACTCCTTGACCTTCCCAGGAGCTGCTGTCGGGAGCAGCAGTTCATTTCTGAGACGTTTGTAAGGTGCAGGGGGAATCCGAAGACCCTCTCCATCTCCGTGCGCCACAGGATGTCCTCCTTCCCATTCATGATGACTGGGAACTCATGATGTTTTCCCAGACGAAGAGACCAGGGGCTTGTAGTTATGGTTTGAATCTTGATGAACTTCGCGACTCTTCCGGACAATCTTGAAGCTTTGTCTTCTCATTGTCTGTAGCTACTAGAGCCCTGTTCATGCAAGGCAGGTTCCCCCCAAAGTATCTGGCCCGATGAGCGGGCGATACCGCAATTGCATCAAGTTTGACAGGATTTGTCTCCAGGTGGAGAGAAATAGTTTTTTGGAATGCTTTCTCCATCACAACCACGTCGTCGAATAAACAGAAGACTAGCCGATTCTCTCCTAAATTTATTAAATATTTAATGTTATATTGAACCAAAACTTACTTAAAATTATAAGAAAGTAAGCTTAAATTTGCCAATTTTCGAGGAAAATTCCCGGACAATCAATTTGCCAAGCTTTTTGTGCCGGAGAACATGTTTTACTAAATCGTGTATTAAGCAACACTTTATAAAGTTGAGAAATTTTTGCCTTCTGTTCTGTCTCATATTCGCTATAAATGAATAGACGAAGCGGCCTCCTCATGCTGCAGCCACGTCCACAATCTCTCGTCATCGTGCCACTCTGTGGCCTCCTCATGCTGCTGCCACCTCCGCAATCTCTCGTCGTCGTGCCACTCTTTGGCCTCTTCATGCTGCTGCCACCTCCGCAATCTCTCATCGTCGTGCCACTCTGTGGCCTTCTCATGCTGCTGTCACCTCTGCAATCTCTCATAGTCGTTCCACTTTGTGGCCTCCTTATACTGCTGCCATCTTTGCAATCTCTTGTCGTTGTGTCACTCTGTGGCCTCCTCATGCTGCTGCCACCTCCGCAATCTCTCATCGTCATGACACTCTGTAGCCTCCTCATGCAGCTACCACCTCCACAATCTCTCGTCATCATGCCACTGTGGCCTCCTCATGCTGCTGCCACCTCCACACTATGTCGCCTTGCCACTCTGTGGCCTCCCGATGCTGCCGCCACCTCCACACTCTGTCATTGTGCCACTCTGTGGTCTCCTCATTCTGCTGCCACCTCCACAATCTCTCGTTGTCGTGCCACTCTGTGGCCCCCTCATGCTGCTCCCACCTACACACTATGTCACCTTGCCACTCTGTGGTCTCCTCATGCTGCTACCACCTCCATACTATGTAATCTTCCCACTCTGTGATCTCCTCATGCTGCTTCCACCTCCATACTATGTCACCTTGCCACTCTGTGGCCTCCTGATGCTGCCACCACCTCCACACTGTCATTGTGCCGATCTGTGGCCTCCTCCTAATGCTGCTGCTGCCGCCACCTCCACACTGTCATTGTGACACTTTGTGGCCTCCTGATGCTGCCACCTTCACACTGTCATTGTGCCACTCTGTGGCCTCCTCATGCTTCTTCTACCTCACCACTATGTCATTGGGCAACTCTGGACTTCTCATGCTGTTCCCACCCTCCGCACTTCATGACTGGGCCACTATTTTGCCTTTTGGCCTTGCTGACATCATCATTTATTTGACCCTTCTTCTGATTTGTCAGAAGCAAGGAAAAATGAGACTCAAAACAGATCCTGTCTGTGTAGCAGCTGTAAGGCATGTATGGTCCTATCAGAATCAGCTTGTGATTTGGTAGCCAAAAGCAGGAGTGGGTACAAAACACAGAATACATGCAAATATTCCATTCACATGTCATCTCTGTTTTGGATCCACTGCTGTTTTTTTGGGAATTGGCAATACTGATGGATTACTGACCAAATGCTGACCGAACATTCTTTGTTTTGCCCAAACTAAAAGTATAAATTATTTTATTCGTTCTGCTTTCAATATTTCAATATTTATAATAAATTGTATTGTCAATATTATTATTGTATGATGTTACTGTCAAAGAGCTTTTATTAAAACCAATAAAAAACTAATTTTGAAAATGTCCAAAGTAATTTTAGGGCTTGTGCACATCTGCATTGAGCTTTCTATTCTTCTGATCCATGAGATTAGATTTTTTTTAAATGTCTTTTTTATGCCGCATTTGTTTGAAAGGGGGCTTTAGAGCATAGTTATGCTGCTGTCCTTGCCATCATGTGTCTGCAGAACTTTTATTCTGCCAAAAATAATGGCTACAAGACAGAATGGAGCATTCTGTTTTTTTTTACATGAAAGTCAATGGATCTGTCAGTCAATCCATTTAAAGGATTTTTCTCTGATTGATCAGACAAACAGGAAGCTCAGTGCAGATGTGAACAACTTGTTATTCTTGCTTAAGTTTCAGAAATTACAAACCACATAAAATAGCAAAATACTTTTCAAGTAGAACACTTTCTTATAAGACCAAGGGAAATATTTAGTCAGAGAATCATCAACAATCTTAAAAGTTATGTAAATCAACCCTTCATTTCCTCTTTCTGGACACGAGTACAATGACTGAGAGAACAACGTGTGAAGTAAACCAGATTGCTGAAATAATCATTTTAGAAATTGCAAAATGTGATAGAATTAGATGGTGGATTCAAATTTTAAGCACAAAATGTTCACATTGTAAATTAATAATGCTAAAGGCATGCCTTCAGTGTTTCCAGTGATTAAGATCTTCAATCATTCATTTCTGCACACTCCAGATTTCCTCTTTATAACCCTTGTTATAAACAGAATGTCACTAAGAACATGAAATGGAAAATAAATGTGATCAGCAAGCCAATTATTATTACAAAATTCACAGCATTGAGGCCACCTACATCAAGCTACTGCATGTTCTTACATGGTTCCAAGTGTTCTTGTCTGGTAACATGACCACCTCCCAGCCCATTCATCACAGCATAACTACCAATTATTCTTCACTGTCATCATGTTCTCATATGTCTGAAAGCCACATTTAGTCCAATCTTTAAATGGCACATAAATTACCCCCATTGTCAGATGTGTGTTGTCCTTTTTCCTCTAGCATTAGACGGTTTCAAACATGAATCATGAGTTGTCGCAATACATTGAAGAGAAATCACTTTAACTGAAAGCTACATAATACTCATTTCAATAAAAACAATGCAGACATGTTGCTTGTGGAGACAGGGTCTCACTCATGGGGACAAGAGTGGCAAAATATCCTTTTAGTTAGGACATTTTTGAGCATGCTTTGTGACAAATCATATCTAATATTTATTGAGGGTAAACTTAGACAAGCAGTCTAAAGATGCACTAAATTAATCACAGTGGCTCATACCAGATGAGAAATCTGGAGCATGGCTAGACATTATTGTCTAACTTTATACCATCTATTGGTTGGATTCCCTTGTGCCAAGTATTTGCAGCAAAACTTTGAGACATTTTAAACCATGACCCTTTTCAACAAGCCATGCACCCACATTTATTGAGACAGGTCATCACTATCACATTGGCAGTGGTCCTAGTCCTGGCACCCCTGCCTCTCATATGTTTCAGGGAGCCGCTACTCTCCCCAGAGCTCTTGGGAGCAATATGGGCTCCCGGCAGCTTTCCAAGCACATTGCTGTACATTGCATAGCGGCTTTGCTTGGTATTGCAGCTCAGCCCCACTGTCTTGAATGCCATATGGGACTCAAAAGGATCTTTTTTATAAAAATAATGTGTAATTTTATTCATGTCTATCACAAAATATCAATAAAAATAGGCGAAAACAACACAGGCAAGATGCAAGA